>NC_134485.1:373795420-374074870 GCF_040206685.1 Ascaphus truei
CAAATGAACAAATGGAGGGTTATCTGCCAAGCAAAATGTGCTAATGCCATGTTGCCCACCAATATTTTGTGCTTAGGTTTTTGCATCAAATGTCATTTATTTTTTTAGTTTGATGCATTAGACTTAAGATTTGTTTTAAGACAGAGGAGTTTAATATTTGCTTCTGTGTGACAATTTAATTGATTCGTAAAGAACTAAGTACCTTTTCATGAACTCCCTTTTACCTGTAAGTAGTATCATATTAGGTATCAGAATTATTATTGAAGATAAGAAATGTTAATAAAATGTAATTAATTTAGCGTCTTTAGTCCACAAATAATTGTGGGGGAAAAGATGCTTTCCAACTGAATCCACAATGCTCTTAATTTTTTAACTTGCTTTAAATTGGTTTTCCAAAATTAAGAAAGGTATTGCTACAAAAAAGTGATGTTTGTACAATTATATGTCAGGTAATTATTGCCACCTCCACATACCCTATTGCTCTATGTACAAATGTATTGGAATCTGCATGCATTGTAAGCTTAGATGCTGAAAAAGCTTTTGACATGATACTGTAGCTTGGATTCATCTGTTTAACACAATCTGTTTTGGTATAATTGATCCATTTTTGGGAGCCGTCAAAGGTCTTTACAAAATGCTTTAGCAACTATTACAACTACACAGGTAGATCAAAATGGTTTCAGTCTACAAAGTGGTACCAGGAAAGGGTGTCCTCTATCCCCAATCTTATTTGACCTCGCACTCTAACCTGGCCTCCAAATCAGGGCACGAAAAGTTCACGAAAAGCCTTATATGCAGATGATATGATGCTCTTCTTAAACCCGGTTAGATACATTTCAAGCATTATGGAATTAATTTCTACCTTTGACGCTTTATGGTTACAAAATACATTTACAGAAATCTGAGATTTTGTGGTTTAAGGGAATTAGAAGTTGATACCAGATTAGGATCACACTCAGTAATGAGACATAATTGTTTCACAAAATGTCTCAAAGCTTTATTCTTTAACTACCTTCCTATCATTAGAAAGATCAAGTCATATTTAGAGAAATGGAAATCTCTAATTTCTTTATTTGGTAGAATTTCATTGGTGAAGATGAACTAATTCCCCAAATGTTAATACCTCCAATGCGTTATTTGTTAATTTAAAAAGGGCATCAGGTTTATTAAGAGTCTACTCACAAATTGTGTGTGAAACAATAAGAAACATAGTAGATTTTGGGCAGATAAAGAATTAGCAGGCACCTATTTCCCCAGCATTGAGGATTTCAACTTTGCATGTCATTGGGTATGCAATCTTTCAATTTATACTAATTTTCAATTAGAGGCTTCAATTGTATTCCTACTAATGTCGCTTTCATATTTACCACAAGCTACCCTGGCTTCCCTACCTGAAAACATTGAAGGCGATATTCTCTTTTTAGATACATTAAGAGCATGGAAAATTATTAGACGTACTGTAAATTGAAACTCCAACCTAATATTTCATCGTTTTTGTCATTTAGAAGTAATCCCAAATTCACGGCAGGAGACATGCAAGAAGCCAGTGCTAATAGGAATAGATCAGGCATATGATCTATACAATATATACCTTCATAGACAAACTTAACCTAATATTCTCCCCTTTGATACTAGGAGAGAGAAAAGTGCCCTTTCCAATAAAAATGTCTTCTTGTGCCGGCAAGGAAGACACAAGTAGCAGAATAAAACTTTACAACTAACCATATCCAGTATCACAAATTGCATTGTTTACATTCCTTCTATTAAAATTGACATTCCACGCAGTTAAACAGCCAATCCGCTCGGATTGTACTTTGTTTTGGTTTGTAGCATAACTAACATAATTTTAATATTGGCAATAACGTGATTTAATCCCTCCTGGATTGTTTGAAACACATCTTTCTACTTGGAACCCTGGAAACAGGTTCTACCAGAGGGTTTGAGCAGGGTTTCTTATTATTAGAGCACTAATATTAATTATTATTGCACTTGCACGTATCACTATTATATGTATTTAAGTTGTTAGCGCCTTATATTCACTTATTCACGAATAACGTGATTTAAACCAAAATTTCAGTTAAAAAATTGTGGTTGTATTATATTTACGGAACTGTTGTTCCCCTACATAAAGTGCTTCATATTTTGAAATAACAAATATGCTTAAAAGATCAAAATCATATGGAGTTCTTAAATGGTTTAAAAAAATGAAATAGGTCATTGAAGAAATTAGTTATTTGCACCCCCATGGTCCTGAAATCTGACGTTACATTTTAAGAAAGGGCTTTCTTCTCCAATAACATCAAATAATAACATGTTAACAATATGAAGTGAAATAGCAATACTTTTTTAGCTTATGTTTAAAAGGAGCATGCAAACTGTTTATGATGTCCAAAGATGTGGTTTGTAGCTTCTTCATTGCTAATATTTAACCTGCAGTATATAATAACTATATATACACACGTATGCTTCATATTTTAATAAATAATATAGCCCAATGGTACATTCCAAAGTATGAAATCATTATTATCCAAAGACAGATCCCAATGATGTCTACTACTACTCCATGAGGACCCATGTATTCATATTTAAGCTCATAAAATCGATGTTTCAATAGACAGCTACAGTATTTGGGCCACGTGCCTTTGAATTAGGACACCGGCCATTTAATGAGACAATCAGGCATGTCATGTGGCAGGTAGTTCATATGAATGTATTTGTGTGTAATACTTATTATATAGGGGTTAAAATGTCTTCAGCAATGTACATCACAAGCTAGCCAGTACTGTAGAAGGGCAGAAATTATATAGTTAACTAGGCATATTCAGGGCCGCAGGCAGATTTTCATGGCCCGGGACTAGAGTTACGACCGGGCCCCCCCATTTTGGCGGTCTTGCAAGCCCCCCCCCCCATTTCACACCTTGCGAGCCCCCTTTATTTCTCTCCCCTCGGTCTCACGCCCTCTCTACCTCACTCACCCCCTCTCACTCTTCTCCCTCCTCCATCAATTACTCCACTCTCACTCAATCCCTCCCGCTGCGTCTCACTCTTACTCCCTCTTTTCCTCACTCCCTCCCTCTCTTACACTCCTTTTGTGCACTCTCCCCACCTCTATCAATTAGATATCCCACCTCTATCACTCATTATCCCCTCAAACAATCTCCCCACAAAATACATATATAAAAAATCCAACCCCCCCCCATATACATATAACCCCCCAGGCCCCAAATACATTTAAAAAAACAAATACATTAAAAAAACACCCCCACATACATATAAAAAAACTCCACCCCAAATGCATATAAAAGAAAAACCCACCCCCAAATACATATATAAAAAACCCAACCCCCAAATACATATATAAAAAACCCAACCCCCAAATACATATATAAAAAACCCAACCCCCAAATACATATATAAAAAAACATCCCTTAAATGCATATATCCCCCCAACCCTGAATACATATAAACCCCTCACCCCCAAATACATATTTAAAGAAAAAACACCCACCAAATACATATAAAATACAAACTTACATTGGGGATCATCTCAGGTCTCGGTGGTTGCGGGGGGTGGGGTCCCGGGGGATGGGGGGGCTACCAGTCCTTTAGTTGCTGTTGCCACCACTGGGCCCCAGCTCTCCTCCAGCTGTGGGCCTCCCTCACTAATTGTCTCACGCTGATCTTCTGACGCTGGCGCACGCCAGACCTCCCTCTCATGCCATTGTGCACCGGAAGCAAGCTGGGCTCAGCTTCCAGTGCGCACCGACATCAGAGAAGCAGAGCACGCACCAGCATCAGAAGCTCAGCATGGGACAGTCAGGGAGGGAGAGAGACCCACAGCCATGAGAGAGCAAGGCACCAGGCCCGGCTCTCCCGCCCCCCCCTGTCAGCGGCCCTGGGCATATTAATTAAGTGCATGCACAGCAAAGCTGAAATAGGCTGTATGGCTTGTAATTATTCAATTCCACATCTATTGAGACTAAAATAAACATGTGTTATCTGAAGGGGTTATTTTCTTTGGTTAACGGAGCTACAAAATTCCAGCGAGTTTTCAAAAATTGCGAGTTTGAGCCCTTTTTGTCATACCGCCCAGATTTGCAGAACCAAAATGAAACAGCGTCTAAAAAATTCTCTTGTGCGGTTAGAACGTGCGAGAATGGCTTCCAGAATACAGGAACCTGCATATCCGAGCAAAATGGCTCTTTTACACATGGATATGCACTTCACGCAGCTACGAGAATATCCACCTACAGTATATCTTCAATCTATTATATAGTGTGCCGGACCTCCCCAAGGGAAACAGTTTAGTCCCCGTTTTAAGAGTCTCAACATTACTGATCAATGACTTGCTTAAAGAGGCCGGCAAGAATGTATCTGGGCTAAGCTACTGTCTAAATAGACCACAGATTTTACAGGCAGTGATATAGAAGTCATTGTTAAAGATCTCAGCTGACCTACTGTATGTAAACTTCAATTTACATTCTTTCAGAGGCCCTTTATTTCTCCATGTAACTACAGTAACGTTCATGTAAAGTCATCAAGCTCTTGTTTGAAATGTGGTGACATCAAAGCTGATGTTACGCTCTGCACCTGGTGCTGTAGGAAGATCAGAGCTTTTCGGGGAAAAAAACGATTACTTACTGTATATAAATAAGTTGCTAAGTTTATCGTTGAGAATTCACCATATTCCAATCTTATTGGACTGATATACGTTCAACCAATAGAAAGCTAATTGGCTTAATTATACTGTCAGCAAAGAAAACCCTTTTGACAAATTGGTTGAAACCTAAACCACCTACAGTAGCTCAACTCTCAGATATTCTGTTCGATATAATGAATATGTAGAGATTCGATTTCATGATTGACAGGGAGCTCAAGGCAGGGACATTCCTGGAAAAATGGTATCCTTACATTGTAAAATGAACGAACGAAATAAGGGATGTAATACTCGAATCCTTCATACAGACAAAGGAATATTTAGAAGCATATCTGAGATATGAATGGTAAAATACATTGTATCTCTTTTGTTCAAAATAATGAAACGGTGTGAACGTTTATAAATGTATATGTTTAACTGTATGTTCAAGTTTACGTTTAGCTGTTTGCTAACTTGGTCTTGTTTTAAAAACAACAATAAAAAAGATAAAAGGATAGGTGTATCATTCTGAATTTCAGCAGGTTAGCGGAGAGCTTAAATGACCATGTAAGCCATATGTTGCGTTACAGACACTATTTATTGTTTACATATTTGTTTTCAGGACATCCCTGCTTCAGCACAGGTGGCTCAGTCAGTCCCTGCTTCAGCACAGTCTTCGGCTGAGCCTCTGAGCCACCTGTGCTGAAGTAGGGATATCCTGGAAACCTTACCTGTTGGGGGGGCTTAAGGACTGGAGTTGGGCACCCCTGCATTATTGGATTCCGCCCGCACACCCTTTACATGCAAGCCTTTTGTGTAGTTCATTATATTTGTCCTGAATTATTTTATGAATGCATGTAATGTGCTATCTCAACTATTGCACCTGTCTCAATAAAAATCAAATTACATAATTTTTTTACTGGACATTTACAAAACAGCATCAGCGAACTTAATATTACCTAATATCACTGAATTGATGTGGTTGTATTTTACATGTGTATCTAAACTTCTTAGAAAAAATATAGTGACCCAAACAATTGTAAAAAAAAATATACATATTTTGCAGCCATTTATGTACTGTCATGTTAGTGAAATTGTGTGGATAAGTAGACCATTTTTAGCACTTTCATAAAAGTTTCACAAAAATGCAAGATTTCATTTTTAAAATTTGCAAAGCACATTTGATGACATTCGCAGAACTCTAGTATCTAGCATCAGTATTGGATCGATAATACTTCAAAAATAAAGGAAATGCTACCATTTTGACTCGTCTTCACTCTCCTGTCATTTTAATGAGCCATATTCAGGGGAGAAGGAGTGGCTCAGTGAGTAAAGACACTAACTGGCACTGCGTTTGGAGCAGGTTGAACCTGGTTCAATTCCCAGCGTACGCTCCTTGTGACCTTGAGCAAGTCACTTTATCTCCCTGTGCCTCAGGCAGGGACCTGTGTCTGCAAAATGTCTCTGTAAAGCGCTGCGTAAAACTTGCAGCGCTATACAAAAACATGAAAAAAAAATATTAAAACTGGTATGGTATATTATTGAGTTGTTGTTGTTGTTGTTGTTGTTGTTATTATTATGAGGTCATCTGTGTATTTTTTTCAAAGCTAGATCAAATAGTTATTGCAATATATATATATATATATTTTTAAATGCTTTAGTTATTATACATACAACTGTCACTTAATAGCTCTAGACTGCAGTCTTGAAGGTTTATAACACATTTTTATCCTACGTTTGTAGTGGATTATCTTTAAAATACTTTATAAGCGTGTATATTTTCCTTTGCTAGATAGTTTGGTACATGTGTAGAAGAAAACCGTGGTAATCAGTGGTTATGGTTTTTCTAGATTGAACCATGATTTTCTTGATAGACAATTCTGACTTTTTGGATTGAAACTCTATACTCATAGATGCCATGAATAACTAAGGCTGAGTCCCCGCTGGCGCTGAGCACGCTCATGCTTGGAGAGCGCTCCAAGCATGAGCGCCGGGTGTCCGGCTTGTACGCGCGCGGGGGGGCGCTGCGGGTAGTTCAGCGTGCGGATAAGTATAGATTTTTTGTTTTGCTAAGCGCCGATCGCTGAGTGGGGACTTACATATATCTAAATATGAAGAGAAAAAAAGGGGGAGCAAGGGATTAGAGGAGATTGACCTGTATTAACGGTACTAAGATGACTTCATAGCATATCTAGCTGTTTAATAAAGGTGTGGTGATGAAATGACAGTAGTTGATAATCAAATACTCACACGGCCCTGTGTGAGCACATATGTGTAAAGGTATCTTGCTTCTGGTAGCTGCTTCTTAGCCCAAAAGACTGATAATGTACAGATGGAAATAGAGGGGGGGGGGGGTCTTTAGAATAATAATCATATATAACTTACACGGCCATGTGTAAGCTCAATCCTGGGAGAGAATAATATGGGGTTGCCTCTGATAGACCCGTCCGTGGTGTCTCCCGTGGCAACGTGTATTCAGCTGCTGGCGGGCAGTATATTGGCTGGCGGTTCCCCTTCCCTCACTCCTTCCAATTCTCCCCCTCTCCCCGATTCAGGAAACGAGGATGCGCGAGGTAAAATAATAGCAGGGCGTCAGTGACAGTCCTCAGTAAAAATTAAAGTTTTATTCAACAAATAAACAGGAAAAAAAACTCACAAAATGAAGTTTAAGGCACCCCGTGACACTCCTATCAGCGTGGCTGCAGGTCGCCTTCCAACTACGCTGTCTTCCGTGTCCGGATTCAGAAGTGCTGGGAACTTCTGACGCGGCTGTGCTTCCACTTGCTACGGAGGCTTCCAATGTCCAAAATGATGTGGTGAATTAGAGCAACGCGTTTCGCCGTTCAGGACGGCTTCCTCAGGCTCAAAATGTAAACTGGTGGGGGTCTTCTTAACTTATATAGACCCATAATCATATGTATTGGTTAAACATGGTCATTTAGTTATTTTCCCCATTAAAGGGATATACCCCCATTGTGGTTTTGGTGTCTAATTTATGTGCAGAGTGGCTGCAGTATATTATGGAAAACATTATGGGAAACGTTAAAAATGGAGATTTGCTGACTTAATCAAATGTGGTAATATGATATAGCATTGGTTATAAGTAAAATTAATGCAGATATAAAATACTCTTAAAAACATCCTAGCAATCACTAAAAAATATACATATAAATATAAAATATCTATGTCTATTCTATAAATGATATTCTAGGGCATTCTTCTTTCTCAAGTTAAAATTCAATTACATTACAAATTTTATTACATTACAGTGCAACTTAAAAAATGCATATAGCTATTATTGGAAAATTTAGGACAAAATTAATTTCACATCGAAGTTGAGGATAATAATAAGTATGTTAAAAGACCCATACTGTTCATTATATCTTTAAAACATGTGTAAAGCTAAAAGTTTAAATGAAATCCTATGTGTAAATAAACATAAAAAATTAAAAATAATGGTTTTATGCTCAAATTCATATTTTTCACTTAAGATCAAGTTAGAACTTAATTAAGTTACCAATGCGATTTATACACAGTAGATGGTTGTCCGTGTATCTATAATCAAAAAAACAGGGTTAGGTTGAAAGAAACGCAGTGTATCTATTATCTTGTTCCCCCAATCAACTGCTATATTTTGGTAAGTGGATCAAGTGAGTGACAGGGGAAGCAAAGAGAAAGGGGGGGGGGGAAAGGGGACGTTAGAGGGGGGGCAGGTTTCCGAAAAGAGACGAGAAAAGAAAAGAAAGAAGAAAGAAGAAAGAGAGCGAAAGAGAGTCCCAGATCAATGAATGGGAATATGTGTAATTGTGCTTTCCCATTCACTTTCACACGAACGCAGCCATGTCTAGATCAACATTTAGACCGTTTGGGGTTAGGGTTTTGAGTTGATAAATCCAAAAAGTTTCCCTTTGGCGTAAGCGCTTTAGCCTGTCTCCTCCCCTCCAGTCTTCTGCCACCATTTCTATTCCCCTATAGGTCAAACCCTTAGGGTCACCCCCATGGGCTAAACTAAAGTGCAATGGTACACTGTGATTTGCCACTTTTCTCCTAATGTTGCCTATGTGTTCCAGTATGCGGACCTTAAGACTTCTCGAGGTCCGGCCCACATACTGGAGACCACACGGGCATTCCAGCAGATAAACGACAAAAGTGGACTTGCAATTAATAAATTGCTTTGTTTTAAATGATTTCTTGGTTTTTGTCGAGATAAAGCTTGTTTTATCTCTTGACGCGTGTTTGCACGCCTTACAACTGAAACAGTTGTGAAAGCCCACTGGTTTGGGCAACCAATTAGTGGTTTGCTCCACAGCCTCCCTCCTATAAACACTGGGGACTAATTGCATCTTTATATTGTTCGCCCGTCTAAAAATCACGCGTGGGGCTTCTGGTAGGTGGTCTTTCAATATTACATCCTTCCGTAGAATGTGCCAATGCTTTTTTAAAATATCACATATTTTATTGGCTTCAGTGTTGTAGCGTGTGACAAAGGGTACTGTGATTTTATCATTATCTACCCTAGGTTTTGGTTTAGGTTTCAACAGTTCCTCCCTTGATAGTCCCAGTGTCTTCGTTAGGGCCTTCTCTATAACCCCCTGTTCATAATCTCTTTCCTCAAACTTGCTTTTTAGGATCACAGCTTGTTCCTTAAACACCCCTACCTCAGTACAGTTCCGCCTGATCCGGCGTAGTTGGCCAAACGGTATATTCTTTAGCCATTGTGGATGGTGGCAGCTGTTCTGTAAAATAAAGTTATTCGCATCCACCTCTTTGAAAAAAGTCTTCGTTTTGATTTGACCATCCTCTATGTAGATTGTCAAATCTAGGAAGTTAATACTTGTCGAACTGATCTCAGATGTAAAAGATAGGTTTACCTGATTCTCATTGATATGACTTAGAAAAAGGTTTAAATCTTCTTTGCTCCCACGCCATATGAAGATCACATCATCGATGTACCTCTTCCAGAGGACTAGGTTTGCTCCAAAGGGGTTATCTGACCAGATGTTCTTCTCCTCCCAATGTGCCATGAAAATATTTGCGTAGCTGGGAGCAAACCTAGTCCCCATTGCGGTCCCACATTTTTGTATGAACATGGAGCCGTCGAACCAGAAGAGGTTATGCCTTAGGATAAACTTAATTCCATCAATTAAGAATGTTTTCTGTTCGAGTGGGATTAAAGGATCTCCTTCTAAAGCATTCCTTACTGCCTCACATCCGTCTTCATGCCTAATCGAGGTATAAAGTGAGGTCACATCACACGTGACCAAGAGGAAGTCTGTCTGCCACTGTACCTCAGATAAAACTCCTAGAACCTGTAGGGTATCTCTTAGGTACGATCTTGCATTAGTGGCATACTTCTGAAGATAATGGTCTACATATTCCGAAAAGTTTTGCGTCAGTGACCCAATCCCTGAGATGATTGGTCTCCCCGGTGGTCTAAGGCGGTCTTTGTGGATTTTGGGTAAGAAGTAAAATACCGCCTTTACTGGTTGTGATTTTAATAAATATTGGTATTCTCTCTCACCCAAAATCCCCACATCCTTAGCTTCAATTAGAATGTTCAACAATTCCTCCTGAAACTTTTTTGACGGATCTTGCTCTAGTTTCTCATATGTAATAGGATCATTCAGGATGCGTAACGCCTCTGTGTGGTAGTAATGTGTGTCCATCACTACCACCCCACCTCCCTTATCTGCTGGTTTTATAGTGATACTTCTGTCTTCTGACAATGCTTTTAGTGCTTCCCTCTCGTCCTTTTTGAGGTTATTATGCTGTCTACTTTTTTTATTTACCAAATCCTCAAAATCGTCCATCACCAATTGGTTAAAGACTTCTAAAAATTGTCCTTTACAGTGGCTAGGGTAGAAATGTGATTTATTTTTTAGTGATGAATGAACAAATTTATCAGGTACATTTGGGGCCACTTCTGTTTCTGTGTTAATAGCTAGACCCTGATCTCCTTGTGTTACTGTATTTTTATTTAAGAAAAAACGCTTAACAGTCAATTGGCGTAAGTATTTCTGTGCGTCCACAAACAGATCGAAGCCACTTGGGCCTCTAGAGGGTGCAAAGTTTAGACCCTTCGATAAAACTTTCTCCTCTGCTTCATTCAATGTTTTTGTACTGATATTGAAGACACTACTTAACGCATTGCTCGTTTGTTTGATGCGCTTTCTTCCTCCTCTTTTCCCTCTCTGGTTCTTTTTTTTCCCTTCCCCTCCACTGATCCTGATATCCCTGGATCGTCCAGAATGGAGTATCTGTTCTGTGTGATTATTGGTGACTTTGGTGCCTGGTCTAAAAAAGACACTCCCAACTTACTCCTATCAGTTCGTTCCCAAATTGGGCTTTTCTGAAGCGCATGATCGTGCCTATTGTCCCTATGGTCCCCTCTTTCCCTTCTATTGTCGTATCTTTCATTCGACCTTTCTTCCCTAGCCCTCCTCGGGGATCTCTCCCTTCTTGGTGATCTTTCCCACCGTGGTGATCTCTCCCTTCTGTCTCGCCATTCATGCTTGTAATACCTAGTATCCCTAGAATAATGGGGTTCATATTGGTCCCTCCTATCATAATGTGTGTGGTACCTATGGTCCGTTCTTCTCCCATTATCCCTATCTTGTCGGGCATACTTCTCTGAATGATTACTTATTGCTGGGTGTGGGTCTCTCCTTTTGTCTCTATCCTGTGTATTCTGCCCTTTCCCTCCTGGATTCCCCTTTCTCTCTGTTTCTACAGGTTTCTTTTGGGGTGGGATATGTGTTGTTTTTGTCGGACTCTTTTTGCTAGGGCTTTCCTTTTTCAATTCTTGGGGATTATACGATGTCCTTCTTTCTTTCCCTGTGTTGGAGTTGCTTCTATCCCTATTCTTTTGGTCCCTAGTTGCAGACTTATCCCATTTCCTCTGCTTCCCTTCCCTGTAATCCTCCTCATCTCTTACAAATTTTTTGTTCTTATTTACTAGAATGTTTCTTTCTAATGAGTCTAATTCCTTCGAGAGCTTTTGGTTCAAGGAATTAAAGGAGGGGCTTTCCATAAGTGGTTCTAGAATGGTTTTAATCTGATTGATCTCATCATCCAAATTTTGTAAAGTTATCTCGTGGTGTGAAATTAATAAGTTCATTAGATCTATACTGCATGTGTCTAGGATCTTTTCCCACATACACGTATACTCAATCTCTACCAAGTCAAATGATGCTGGTTTGAATACTCTCAGGCCTCGAGGTATTCTCGAGACCCTAAGGTATTCTTTCAGATATGAGTGGTCTAATAAAATCCTAAGTTCTTTTTTCATTGCCTTGTCCAATTTCTCAAATTCTGTTTTGATTATATCCTCAGCATTGATCTCTTCCTTAATGCTTAATCTGCTTTCCATGTCATTACTTCTCAGTGCTCTTTTTTCAAATACACTTTGAGTAACTTCTATTTCCGTTATGGTTTCAATGGGGGTGGTGGGAATTTCCGCCACCTCCATATCTGACATAATTGGAACCCTGCACCAAAATAAAGGTTGTGCTGCTACCGGAAAAGGAACAAATGTGGGTGAAGTGCAAACGATAAACCGGGCGCTTACCTAAGAATAATGCAGGGTAGAGAATACAGTAAAATACTTATCCCAAAACCAATGATGTAGTCTTTCACAGCGGGATCCGTAACTTGCGATGAGTTCCTCTGCTCGACCCCAGAGAGGGGTATCCAAACCCTCAAGGTGTAGGAGAACGAAGAGAAAAAAAGGGGGAGCAAGGGATTAGAGGAGATTGACCTGTATTAACGGTACTAAGATGACTTCATAGCATATCTAGCTGTTTAATAAAGGTGTGGTGATGAAATGACAGTAGTTGATAATCAAATACTCACACGGCCCTGTGTGAGCACATATGTGTAAAGGTATCTTGCTTCTGGTAGCTGCTTCTTAGCCCAAAAGACTGATAATGTACAGATGGAAATAGAGGGGGGGGGGGGTCTTTAGAATAATAATCATATATAACTTACACGGCCATGTGTAAGCTCAATCCTGGGAGAGAATAATATGGGGTTGCCTCTGATAGACCCGTCCGTGGTGTCTCCCGTGGCAACGTGTATTCAGCTGCTGGCGGGCAGTATATTGGCTGGCGGTTCCCCTTCCCTCACTCCTTCCAATTCTCCCCCTCTCCCCGATTCAGGAAACGAGGATGCGCGAGGTAAAATAATAGCAGGGCGTCAGTGACAGTCCTCAGTAAAAATTAAAGTTTTATTCAACAAATAAACAGGAAAAAAAACTCACAAAATGAAGTTTAAGGCACCCCGTGACACTCCTATCAGCGTGGCTGCAGGTCGCCTTCCAACTACGCTGTCTTCCGTGTCCGGATTCAGAAGTGCTGGGAACTTCTGACGCGGCTGTGCTTCCACTTGCTACGGAGGCTTCCAATGTCCAAAATGATGTGGTGAATTAGAGCAACGCGTTTCGCCGTTCAGGACGGCTTCCTCAGGCTCAAAATGTAAACTGGTGGGGGTCTTCTTAACTTATATAGACCCATAATCATATGTATTGGTTAAACATGGTCATTTAGTTATTTTCCCCATTAAAGGGATATACCCCCATTGTGGTTTTGGTGTCTAATTTATGTGCAGAGTGGCTGCAGTATATTATGGAAAACATTATGGGAAACGTTAAAAATGGAGATTTGCTGACTTAATCAAATGTGGTAATATGATATAGCATTGGTTATAAGTAAAATTAATGCAGATATAAAATACTCTTAAAAACATCCTAGCAATCACTAAAAAATATACATATAAATATAAAATATCTATGTCTATTCTATAAATGATATTCTAGGGCATTCTTCTTTCTCAAGTTAAAATTCAATTACATTACAAATTTTATTACATTACAGTGCAACTTAAAAAATGCATATAGCTATTATTGGAAAATTTAGGACAAAATTAATTTCACATCGAAGTTGAGGATAATAATAAGTATGTTAAAAGACCCATACTGTTCATTATATCTTTAAAACATGTGTAAAGCTAAAAGTTTAAATGAAATCCTATGTGTAAATAAACATAAAAAATTAAAAATAATGGTTTTATGCTCAAATTCATATTTTTCACTTAAGATCAAGTTAGAACTTAATTAAGTTACCAATGCGATTTATACACAGTAGATGGTTGTCCGTGTATCTATAATCAAAAAAACAGGGTTAGGTTGAAAGAAACGCAGTGTATCTATTATCTTGTTCCCCCAATCAACTGCTATATTTTGGTAAGTGGATCAAGTGAGTGACAGGGGAAGCAAAGAGAAAGGGGGGGGGGGAAAGGGGACGTTAGAGGGGGGGCAGGTTTCCGAAAAGAGACGAGAAAAGAAAAGAAAGAAGAAAGAAGAAAGAGAGCGAAAGAGAGTCCCAGATCAATGAATGGGAATATGTGTAATTGTGCTTTCCCATTCACTTTCACACGAACGCAGCCATGTCTAGATCAACATTTAGACCGTTTGGGGTTAGGGTTTTGAGTTGATAAATCCAAAAAGTTTCCCTTTGGCGTAAGCGCTTTAGCCTGTCTCCTCCCCTCCAGTCTTCTGCCACCATTTCTATTCCCCTATAGGTCAAACCCTTAGGGTCACCCCCATGGGCTAAACTAAAGTGCAATGGTACACTGTGATTTGCCACTTTTCTCCTAATGTTGCCTATGTGTTCCAGTATGCGGACCTTAAGACTTCTCGAGGTCCGGCCCACATACTGGAGACCACACGGGCATTCCAGCAGATAAACGACAAAAGTGGACTTGCAATTAATAAATTGCTTTGTTTTAAATGATTTCTTGGTTTTTGTCGAGATAAAGCTTGTTTTATCTCTTGACGCGTGTTTGCACGCCTTACAACTGAAACAGTTGTGAAAGCCCACTGGTTTGGGCAACCAATTAGTGGTTTGCTCCACAGCCTCCCTCCTATAAACACTGGGGACTAATTGCATCTTTATATTGTTCGCCCGTCTAAAAATCACGCGTGGGGCTTCTGGTAGGTGGTCTTTCAATATTACATCCTTCCGTAGAATGTGCCAATGCTTTTTTAAAATATCACATATTTTATTGGCTTCAGTGTTGTAGCGTGTGACAAAGGGTACTGTGATTTTATCATTATCTACCCTAGGTTTTGGTTTAGGTTTCAACAGTTCCTCCCTTGATAGTCCCAGTGTCTTCGTTAGGGCCTTCTCTATAACCCCCTGTTCATAATCTCTTTCCTCAAACTTGCTTTTTAGGATCACAGCTTGTTCCTTAAACACCCCTACCTCAGTACAGTTCCGCCTGATCCGGCGTAGTTGGCCAAACGGTATATTCTTTAGCCATTGTGGATGGTGGCAGCTGTTCTGTAAAATAAAGTTATTCGCATCCACCTCTTTGAAAAAAGTCTTCGTTTTGATTTGACCATCCTCTATGTAGATTGTCAAATCTAGGAAGTTAATACTTGTCGAACTGATCTCAGATGTAAAAGATAGGTTTACCTGATTCTCATTGATATGACTTAGAAAAAGGTTTAAATCTTCTTTGCTCCCACGCCATATGAAGATCACATCATCGATGTACCTCTTCCAGAGGACTAGGTTTGCTCCAAAGGGGTTATCTGACCAGATGTTCTTCTCCTCCCAATGTGCCATGAAAATATTTGCGTAGCTGGGAGCAAACCTAGTCCCCATTGCGGTCCCACATTTTTGTATGAACATGGAGCCGTCGAACCAGAAGAGGTTATGCCTTAGGATAAACTTAATTCCATCAATTAAGAATGTTTTCTGTTCGAGTGGGATTAAAGGATCTCCTTCTAAAGCATTCCTTACTGCCTCACATCCGTCTTCATGCCTAATCGAGGTATAAAGTGAGGTCACATCACACGTGACCAAGAGGAAGTCTGTCTGCCACTGTACCTCAGATAAAACTCCTAGAACCTGTAGGGTATCTCTTAGGTACGATCTTGCATTAGTGGCATACTTCTGAAGATAATGGTCTACATATTCCGAAAAGTTTTGCGTCAGTGACCCAATCCCTGAGATGATTGGTCTCCCCGGTGGTCTAAGGCGGTCTTTGTGGATTTTGGGTAAGAAGTAAAATACCGCCTTTACTGGTTGTGATTTTAATAAATATTGGTATTCTCTCTCACCCAAAATCCCCACATCCTTAGCTTCAATTAGAATGTTCAACAATTCCTCCTGAAACTTTTTTGACGGATCTTGCTCTAGTTTCTCATATGTAATAGGATCATTCAGGATGCGTAACGCCTCTGTGTGGTAGTAATGTGTGTCCATCACTACCACCCCACCTCCCTTATCTGCTGGTTTTATAGTGATACTTCTGTCTTCTGACAATGCTTTTAGTGCTTCCCTCTCGTCCTTTTTGAGGTTATTATGCTGTCTACTTTTTTTATTTACCAAATCCTCAAAATCGTCCATCACCAATTGGTTAAAGACTTCTAAAAATTGTCCTTTACAGTGGCTAGGGTAGAAATGTGATTTATTTTTTAGTGATGAATGAACAAATTTATCAGGTACATTTGGGGCCACTTCTGTTTCTGTGTTAATAGCTAGACCCTGATCTCCTTGTGTTACTGTATTTTTATTTAAGAAAAAACGCTTAACAGTCAATTGGCGTAAGTATTTCTGTGCGTCCACAAACAGATCGAAGCCACTTGGGCCTCTAGAGGGTGCAAAGTTTAGACCCTTCGATAAAACTTTCTCCTCTGCTTCATTCAATGTTTTTGTACTGATATTGAAGACACTACTTAACGCATTGCTCGTTTGTTTGATGCGCTTTCTTCCTCCTCTTTTCCCTCTCTGGTTCTTTTTTTTCCCTTCCCCTCCACTGATCCTGATATCCCTGGATCGTCCAGAATGGAGTATCTGTTCTGTGTGATTATTGGTGACTTTGGTGCCTGGTCTAAAAAAGACACTCCCAACTTACTCCTATCAGTTCGTTCCCAAATTGGGCTTTTCTGAAGCGCATGATCGTGCCTATTGTCCCTATGGTCCCCTCTTTCCCTTCTATTGTCGTATCTTTCATTCGACCTTTCTTCCCTAGCCCTCCTCGGGGATCTCTCCCTTCTTGGTGATCTTTCCCACCGTGGTGATCTCTCCCTTCTGTCTCGCCATTCATGCTTGTAATACCTAGTATCCCTAGAATAATGGGGTTCATATTGGTCCCTCCTATCATAATGTGTGTGGTACCTATGGTCCGTTCTTCTCCCATTATCCCTATCTTGTCGGGCATACTTCTCTGAATGATTACTTATTGCTGGGTGTGGGTCTCTCCTTTTGTCTCTATCCTGTGTATTCTGCCCTTTCCCTCCTGGATTCCCCTTTCTCTCTGTTTCTACAGGTTTCTTTTGGGGTGGGATATGTGTTGTTTTTGTCGGACTCTTTTTGCTAGGGCTTTCCTTTTTCAATTCTTGGGGATTATACGATGTCCTTCTTTCTTTCCCTGTGTTGGAGTTGCTTCTATCCCTATTCTTTTGGTCCCTAGTTGCAGACTTATCCCATTTCCTCTGCTTCCCTTCCCTGTAATCCTCCTCATCTCTTACAAATTTTTTGTTCTTATTTACTAGAATGTTTCTTTCTAATGAGTCTAATTCCTTCGAGAGCTTTTGGTTCAAGGAATTAAAGGAGGGGCTTTCCATAAGTGGTTCTAGAATGGTTTTAATCTGATTGATCTCATCATCCAAATTTTGTAAAGTTATCTCGTGGTGTGAAATTAATAAGTTCATTAGATCTATACTGCATGTGTCTAGGATCTTTTCCCACATACACGTATACTCAATCTCTACCAAGTCAAATGATGCTGGTTTGAATACTCTCAGGCCTCGAGGTATTCTCGAGACCCTAAGGTATTCTTTCAGATATGAGTGGTCTAATAAAATCCTAAGTTCTTTTTTCATTGCCTTGTCCAATTTCTCAAATTCTGTTTTGATTATATCCTCAGCATTGATCTCTTCCTTAATGCTTAATCTGCTTTCCATGTCATTACTTCTCAGTGCTCTTTTTTCAAATACACTTTGAGTAACTTCTATTTCCGTTATGGTTTCAATGGGGGTGGTGGGAATTTCCGCCACCTCCATATCTGACATAATTGGAACCCTGCACCAAAATAAAGGTTGTGCTGCTACCGGAAAAGGAACAAATGTGGGTGAAGTGCAAACGATAAACCGGGCGCTTACCTAAGAATAATGCAGGGTAGAGAATACAGTAAAATACTTATCCCAAAACCAATGATGTAGTCTTTCACAGCGGGATCCGTAACTTGCGATGAGTTCCTCTGCTCGACCCCAGAGAGGGGTATCCAAACCCTCAAGGTGTAGGAGAACGAAGAGAAAAAAAGGGGGAGCAAGGGATTAGAGGAGATTGACCTGTATTAACGGTACTAAGATGACTTCATAGCATATCTAGCTGTTTAATAAAGGTGTGGTGATGAAATGACAGTAGTTGATAATCAAATACTCACACGGCCCTGTGTGAGCACATATGTGTAAAGGTATCTTGCTTCTGGTAGCTGCTTCTTAGCCCAAAAGACTGATAATGTACAGATGGAAATAGAGGGGGGGGGGGGTCTTTAGAATAATAATCATATATAACTTACACGGCCATGTGTAAGCTCAATCCTGGGAGAGAATAATATGGGGTTGCCTCTGATAGACCCGTCCGTGGTGTCTCCCGTGGCAACGTGTATTCAGCTGCTGGCGGGCAGTATATTGGCTGGCGGTTCCCCTTCCCTCACTCCTTCCAATTCTCCCCCTCTCCCCGATTCAGGAAACGAGGATGCGCGAGGTAAAATAATAGCAGGGCGTCAGTGACAGTCCTCAGTAAAAATTAAAGTTTTATTCAACAAATAAACAGGAAAAAAAACTCACAAAATGAAGTTTAAGGCACCCCGTGACACTCCTATCAGCGTGGCTGCAGGTCGCCTTCCAACTACGCTGTCTTCCGTGTCCGGATTCAGAAGTGCTGGGAACTTCTGACGCGGCTGTGCTTCCACTTGCTACGGAGGCTTCCAATGTCCAAAATGATGTGGTGAATTAGAGCAACGCGTTTCGCCGTTCAGGACGGCTTCCTCAGGCTCAAAATGTAAACTGGTGGGGGTCTTCTTAACTTATATAGACCCATAATCATATGTATTGGTTAAACATGGTCATTTAGTTATTTTCCCCATTAAAGGGATATACCCCCATTGTGGTTTTGGTGTCTAATTTATGTGCAGAGTGGCTGCAGTATATTATGGAAAACATTATGGGAAACGTTAAAAATGGAGATTTGCTGACTTAATCAAATGTGGTAATATGATATAGCATTGGTTATAAGTAAAATTAATGCAGATATAAAATACTCTTAAAAACATCCTAGCAATCAATTGGTTGCCCAAACCAGTGGGCTTTCACAACTGTTTCAGTTGTAAGGCGTGCAAACACGCGTCAAGAGATAAAACAAGCTTTATCTCGACAAAAACCAAGAAATCATTTAAAACAAAGCAATTTATTAATTGCAAGTCCACTTTTGTCGTTTATCTGCTGGAATGCCCGTGTGGTCTCCAGTATGTGGGCCGGACCTCGAGAAGTCTTAAGGTCCGCATACTGGAACACATAGGCAACATTAGGAGAAAAGTGGCAAATCACAGTGTACCATTGCACTTTAGTTTAGCCCATGGGGGTGACCCTAAGGGTTTGACCTATAGGGGAATAGAAATGGTGGCAGAAGACTGGAGGGGAGGAGACAGGCTAAAGCGCTTACGCCAAAGGGAAACTTTTTGGATTTATCAACTCAAAACCCTAACCCCAAACGGTCTAAATGTTGATCTAGACATGGCTGCGTTCGTGTGAAAGTGAATGGGAAAGCACAATTACACATATTCCCATTCATTGATCTGGGACTCTCTTTCGCTCTCTTTCTTCTTTCTTCTTTCTTTTCTTTTCTCGTCTCTTTTCGGAAACCTGCCCCCCCTCTAACGTCCCCTTTCCCCCCCCCCCCTTTCTCTTTGCTTCCCCTGTCACTCACTTGATCCACTTACCAAAATATAGCAGTTGATTGGGGGAACAAGATAATAGATACACTGCGTTTCTTTCAACCTAACCCTGTTTTTTTGATTATAGATACACGGACAACCATCTACTGTGTATAAATCGCATTGGTAACTTAATTAAGTTCTAACTTGATCTTAAGTGAAAAATATGAATTTGAGCATAAAACCATTATTTTTAATTTTTTATGTTTATTTACACATAGGATTTCATTTAAACTTTTAGCTTTACACATGTTTTAAAGATATAATGAACAGTATGGGTCTTTTAACATACTTATTATTATCCTCAACTTCGATGTGAAATTAATTTTGTCCTAAATTTTCCAATAATAGCTATATGCATTTTTTAAGTTGCACTGTAATGTAATAAAATTTGTAATGTAATTGAATTTTAACTTGAGAAAGAAGAATGCCCTAGAATATCATTTATAGAATAGACATAGATATTTTATATTTATATGTATATTTTTTAGTGATTGCTAGGATGTTTTTAAGAGTATTTTATATCTGCATTAATTTTACTTATAACCAATGCTATATCATATTACCACATTTGATTAAGTCAGCAAATCTCCATTTTTAACGTTTCCCATAATGTTTTCCATAATATACTGCAGCCACTCTGCACATAAATTAGACACCAAAACCACAATGGGGGTATATCCCTTTAATGGGGAAAATAACTAAATGACCATGTTTAACCAATACATATGATTATGGGTCTATATAAGTTAAGAAGACCCCCACCAGTTTACATTTTGAGCCTGAGGAAGCCGTCCTGAACGGCGAAACGCGTTGCTCTAATTCACCACATCATTTTGGACATTGGAAGCCTCCGTAGCAAGTGGAAGCACAGCCGCGTCAGAAGTTCCCAGCACTTCTGAATCCGGACACGGAAGACAGCGTAGTTGGAAGGCGACCTGCAGCCACGCTGATAGGAGTGTCACGGGGTGCCTTAAACTTCATTTTGTGAGTTTTTTTTCCTGTTTATTTGTTGAATAAAACTTTAATTTTTACTGAGGACTGTCACTGACGCCCTGCTATTATTTTACCTCGCGCATCCTCGTTTCCTGAATCGGGGAGAGGGGGAGAATTGGAAGGAGTGAGGGAAGGGGAACCGCCAGCCAATATACTGCCCGCCAGCAGCTGAATACACGTTGCCACGGGAGACACCACGGACGGGTCTATCAGAGGCAACCCCATATTATTCTCTCCCAGGATTGAGCTTACACATGGCCGTGTAAGTTATATATGATTATTATTCTAAAGACCCCCCCCCCCCTCTATTTCCATCTGTACATTATCAGTCTTTTGGGCTAAGAAGCAGCTACCAGAAGCAAGATACCTTTACACATATGTGCTCACACAGGGCCGTGTGAGTATTTGATTATCAACTACTGTCATTTCATCACCACACCTTTATTAAACAGCTAGATATGCTATGAAGTCATCTTAGTACCGTTAATACAGGTCAATCTCCTCTAATCCCTTGCTCCCCCTTTTTTTCTCTTCGTTCTCCTACACCTTGAGGGTTTGGATACCCCTCTCTGGGGTCGAGCAGAGGAACTCATCGCAAGTTACGGATCCCGCTGTGAAAGACTACATCATTGGTTTTGGGATAAGTATTTTACTGTATTCTCTACCCTGCATTATTCTTAGGTAAGCGCCCGGTTTATCGTTTGCACTTCACCCACATATATCTAAATATGTAAGTCTCCTCCGCAAGTGCCGCCCGCTCAGCCCGATCAGTGCTTAAGAATGGCAGAACATCTTATAACTATTTCATCTGTGACGTCAGTCATTCGGCTTCCTCACCCTGTGCAAACAAAACTTTATCAAAAAAGACAGACCGGCAGACCACTGAGCGCCGCTGGCACGGGCGCAGAGGGGGGACGGCTACGGAGACGGAGGAGGATCAGGTACTCGGTGGAAGGCGTTCACCCCGGCAGTGGGCCCAAGCAGGGAACCTTCCTTACGGCCGCCATGCCGGACGATGGGGAGGTCCATGCTGGACCTTGATGAGGGGTAAGTGGACACCACTTGCAGATCAGGATAGAATAGTTCGTATACCATAGCGATATAATGGTGTGCAGCGTCGTCGGCAGATACTTGAGCCAATTGGGACAACTTACGCACCAGGGTGTATAAGGTGCGCAGCTCCCTAGTGCTCATAGCAAGGTCCGGTTATGCGGGGCCATTTATCCTAGCCCGCAGAAAAGGCACACGGCAAGCGGAGCAACTTCCCAGATGACTAGGACTCCTCCGGTTAGTGTCACGATGACTTTTATCAACACATTTATATTTCTGGGTACTTGATTGAACAGAATAAGTTGCAAAATAAATTGTGATTTATTTCCTTAATAGACAAACACACGACATCTGCAGAATACACTTAAAACCACACTCACTGGGATCAGGGAACAAAATAAATTGTCCTTGGAATGAAAGAAATTGTCCTTTGCTTGCCAGTGCAAGAAATGCAGCCTTGGTTTTAAAAGTCCTGTGGTTATGTGGTTATTAACCCCTTCACTCCTGGACTGGTTGCTGCTGTACTGGAACAAAGTCTTGCATCTTCACATCATGGATTAAAATTCAGGAATCACACTGGGAATAATTGGGAAGCCACATTTATAGACTGCCCAAAGCTATCTTTAACATGTGTATCCAATCCCCTCGTGGGAACAAAAAAAACCACGAATAGCCAAGTGACCCACAGTTCCTAAGACCGGTCAAAAGGGCTGTCCGGTGGGCAGGGCGCATGGGTCAGGTTGATGCCCATGCCACTTAGGATACCTGGGCTACACCCATAACTTGGGGCCACTGTGCCTGGTCTCTGTCTGAAAGGTGTCACTAGCCTGACATCTGCTGTGCCTCAGTATGCCAGTATTGTATACATTATGGGTCTCTGGGTCTTTTCATAAATGACACTCTTTTAGGCAGAGGGACTCTAAATCTGTGGGAGCCTTTTGAGACTCCATCATAAAAATAATTACCGCCCTTTGAGGCTTGGTCATAAAAATACCGAAGCTCATTCACCCATATCACAGCTGGATGTCCAAGTAATTCCTGCTTGGACTTACAAAAAAATACCTCCTGCCTTACATTTAAGATCTTCTATCATGTGTTTGTTAGAGGGTATGGCAAGCAATATATCTTGTCTTTCACCCTCGCAGACAGGGAATGGCCTGCACATGGGGAATAAAAATGGCGGGGACAGGGCAACAACAATAATGCATAGCAAATCAGGTATTAACCCTTTCCTCCCCGTCACAGGTCCCCCCACTCAAGACACAGGGATTGCCCTGACCACCCCGTCCGGTGGCTGAGCTGACCTGCCAGCTCTTGAAGTTAGTAAGTCCTGAGGGCTGTCCTGGCGGGAAAGGCCATCAGCATTACCATGCTCACTTCCCTTCTTGTGCTGGATGGTGAAGTTCCACTCCTGTAAGGCAAGACTCCAGCGCAAAAGTTTAGCATTTTCCCTCGACACCCTCTGTAACCAACTCAAAGGATTGTGGTCAGTTATTACTGTGAAATGTCTGCCATACAAATAAGGCTGTAACTTCTTTAGAGCCCACACTATGGCCAGGCACTCCTTCTCAATGGTGACATATGCTACCTAACTGGGCAGCAGTTTGCGGCTTAGATATACTACCGGGTGCTCATCGCCCTCCTCCCCACTTAGCTGAGTACAGCACCAATGCCAAAGTCTGAGGCATCAGTCTGCAGCAGGAACTTTTTTGCATAGTCTGGAGCAGCAAGTATAGGAGCGCTGGCTAGTGCAGTCTTTAATGCCTGAAACGAGACCTCACAGGCAGGAGACCAGACTACCAGCACAGACTGTCGCTTCTGAGTCAAGTCAGTCAGAGGTTTGGCAATGGCGCTATACTGAGGGACAAACTTTCTGTAGTAGCCTGCGGTGCCTAGGAAAGCCATGACTTGCTTCTTGGTTTTGGGAATGGGCCACTGCACTATAGCTTCCACCTTAGCTGGTTCTGGCTTAAGATGCCCGCCACACACTCGGTGCCCTAAGTACAATACCTCTGCCATCCCTACTAAGCACTTGGTGGGTTTCAACGTGAGTCCCGCTTCCCTAATCCTGGCTAGCACCGCAGCTACATGCACTAAGTGTGAGTCCCACGAATTACTAAAGACAGCAATGTCGTCCAGGTATGCCCTTGCAAACTCTTGCATACCCTCCAGCAAGCGATTGACCAGGCGTTGAAAGGTAGCTGGTGCATTTTTCATCCCGAATGGCATCACTAGAAATTCATAGAGGCCACTTGGGGTAATAAATGCAGACTTCTCTCTAGCCTCCTGGGTCAAAGGGATCTGCCAGTACCCTTTACTGAGATCCATAGTCGTCAGATACCTTGCCCCCGCGAGTTCATCTAACAACTCATCCATGTGGGGCATGGGGTAGGCATCTCTGGGACGGTACAATTACCCCTAGGGCCAGCATCTCTTCTACCTCCCTCTCTATACTGCCCTTCACCTGTGCTGACACTCTATAAGCGTGCTTATGCAGAGGTCTCAGATCCCCTGTCAGCACTGGGTGTTCTGCAATGTGTGTCTTCCGTGGCTTGTCTGAAAACAGAGTCTTATACATCTCTAGCATAGCCCTGGCTTCTGCTCTCTGCCTGACACTCAGCTGAGCCCCTATCTCTACCTGCTCTATGGTACCTCCCTGCCTAGCCTCCCCCAGGAGATCAGGCAGAGCATTGCTCGCCGGATCCCCCATCGGTGGGCTGCAAATGGCTAGCACCAACGCCACACTCGGTGCTATGTACTCCTTCAGCATGTTGATGTGATAAGTCTTATTTCTCCCTGTCTCAGCATCTACCTGTACAACATAGTTGCACTCGTTCATCTTTCGCAATACCGGATACGGTCCCGACCAGGCAGCCATTAATTTGTTCTCCCGAATGGGCATGAGAACCAGTACCTGCTGTCCTGGGATGAACTCTCTGCTATGGGCATTCTGATCATACCAAGTCTTCTGCTTGGTCTGAGCAGCCCTAAGGTTGTCCTGTGCCAACCCCATGAACATCTCTAACCGGTCTCTGAGATTTATCACATACTGAAGCACAGACGCATCAGTAGTGGTAGTCTCCCCTTCCAATCCCTTACGGAATAGGTCCAGAGGTCCCCATACCCTGCGACCATATAGCAGCTCAAAGGGAGAGAAGCCTGTGGATTCTTGCCGTACCTCTCGGTACGCAAGCAGCAAATGCTGCAGGTGAATCTCCCAGTCTTTTCCCTCTTCCTCTATAAATGTTCGCAGCATCTGCTTCAGGGTACCATTGAACCTCTCACATAGTCCGTTGGTTTGGGGGTGGTAAGGGGTCGTGCGCTGGTGCTTCACCCCGCACGCCTCCCAGGGACACTGGAGCAATTCACTCATGAACTGCGACCCCTGATCGGTTAGGATCTCACTAGGGAAACCTACCCTAGAGAAAATGGCTAACAGAGCTTTAGCTACTGCCCTAGCATCAATACTGGCAAGCGCTACCGCCTCAGGGTACCGGGTGGCAAAATCCACCACCGTGAAAATGTGGCGCTTTCCTGAGCAGCTGGGAACCATGAGGGGTCCCACGAGGTCCATTGCTACCCGCTGAAAGGCTTCCCCTATTACCGGTAACGGGTTCAGGGGTGCCTTCACACGGTCACCCGCCTTACCTACTCGCTGGCAGGCATCACAGGATCGGCAGAACTCTGCCGCCTCACTAGATGCCCCCGGCAGTAGTAACGCTGCAACAGCCGTGCTCGCGTCCTAGCGACCCACTGATGCCCCGCTAGTGGAATGGAGTGGGCTACTCGCAACAGCTGCTGCCTATATTCCCTGGGTACCACTAGCTGTCTCTTCCCCGTCCATACCTCATCTAACCCGGTGGTCCCTTGCTCTCTGTATAGGAGCCCGCGGTGCCACAAGAAGTAATCAGACCCCTTGCTTGGCTTAGACTCGGAAGCCCGCAGTCTCATGCCTTCCAAGCTGGGATCAGATCGCACCGCATCCCTAAAATGGGCACCTAACTCTGGCCACCCCCCAGTCACATCTGAGTCAGGGGGACAGGGAACAGTAAGTCAGTGTCAGAAAGCGACTGAGTCTGGCTTACCTGTCTGGTCTCTGCAGAGACTACTGGAACTATAGGTCCCAAATGCAGGGGGACAGGGGCTGGTTCTGCTGCGATCCTTGCTGACTGGCTCCTGGTGATCGCTGCAACAGGTGCCAGCTCAGTGATAAAAACACAGGTTGGTCCTAGGTCGTTACCCAGCAAGACCTCAGCATCTAATCCAGGCAAAACCCCCACCTCCCTCATGCCACGTCCGGCACCCCAGTCCAAAAAGACCCAGGCAACCTGGAGTGACCGCGGTCCTCCGTCTGGCTTGGTCACTTGCATCCCGGTGCCCGGGAGCAAATCCTCTGGCTGCACCATATAAGGGCGAACCAGAGTCATGGTGGCACCGGAGTCTAGCAAGCCGTCCGCCTGCCGGTCTCCGATGGTCACCTTCCACAGATGCTTCTGCCGGACATCGTTGGGCTGCATCCCGACTGGAGCAACCTGATGTCCCCCGCTCTCAGCTGCTGGTCCTGAGGTGGCAAGTGCAGTCTCTTTGCTGGGCATCCCTCTGTGGGCTGGTTCCATGGCTGTACTTAGCTCCTCTGTGTGTGCCAGTCGCACACAGGAGACCGGCCTCGTAGCTGGTGAGCGTTGCCCCTGATGGGGTCCCTTGGACCGGTCCCGGTCCGGACAGTCTGGCCTGAGATGCTCGACCTTGTTGCAAGTGTAACACTGCCTCTCATGCTTGAACTCTGCAGCCTTGGGTGCGTTGTTTGCTGCCGCAGGCTGGTGTGTCCACGGAGGGGTAGTCTTAGCGCCCTGGGCTGCACGGCCCACTCCTTTGGGTGCTACAGGGTCCTTCATTGCAACTCGGCTGGCCACATACTCATCTGCCATTCTCGCTGCATCCTCATAGGTCTGAGGTTTATGGTCATAGACCCATCCCCTCACATCTGTGGGAAGCTGCTGCAGCAGCTGCTCTTGAAAGAATAAGTCCAGCAAGGTATGGATTGTTGTAACCCCATTCCCCTCTACACACTGAGTCCCGTGCAAAGCCATCCTACTGGCATAGGTGCTGTATGACTCTCCGGGGAGTACTACCCCCGTCCGGAACTTGCCCCTGTAATATTCTGGGGTCAGGGCATACTGGGTTAGCAGCTTGCTTTTCACATGACCATAGTGATCGGCATCCACGCGTGGAATACCCATCACAGTCCGTTTGGCTTTGCCAGATAACAGTGGTCGCAGTCTGACCACCCAGTCCCTTCTTGGAATTCGGAACCGGGAACACTGCGTCTCGAAGTCATTCAGGAACGCATCGAGGTCATCTGTGCCATCCACGAACTTGCTGAAGCTATGATGATCCGCCCGGGAAAGACCTTGTTCCCCGTTTGCAAGGTAGGAGTTGTGGTTTCTTCCGAGCACTGCTGTCAGGAGCTGTACCCGCTCTGGAGTGCTAACACCCGTTCCCCATGTAGCCAGAAGTGCAGTGAGCCCAGGGACGTCACGCTCGGCAGCCGCAGCTGCTACCTCGTCCGCAACCCCTGGCGCCAAGCCACCCATGACCGGGGGGTCACTAGCACTCTCCTCATGTCCTTGCCGCCCCGGAGTTGGAGGGACCTCCTGCACTCCGGGCTGAATAGCATCAGCCAACAGAGCAGCTACAGGGACTTGCTCCTCTGGTAGGACCCTGCGGTCCTCATGATGCTCCAAATCCTCCTCCAGATGTGCCTTCGACCGCCCATCTGTCGGTAAGCCATACCCCGCACATCTCTCCACGACTTTCTCTCTGGTCCATGACCTGAACCTTCCTGAGCGATCGCTCATGGTGCCTTCGGAGTATGGGTGAAGGGAACAGTGAAGTCTCTCATGCTCTTTAGAAGTGTGTGTCAGTTGCTACTTGTCTGAGGAGCTCGCAAGCTACAAGGTTCTCACTATATTACAGAGCCCGCAGGAAACTGCAATATAGGTTCAATCAGTATACCACCAGCTGCCACCAGTTTTTTAAAAGCTTGTCACGATGACATCAACTTTTATCAACACATTTATATTTCTGGGTACTTGATTGAACAGAATAAGTTGTAAAATAAATTGTGATTTATTTCCTTAATAGACAAACACACGACATCTGCAGAATACACTTAAAACCACACTCACTGGGATCAGGGAACAAAATAAATTGTCCTTGGAACGAAAGAAATTGTCCTTTGCTTGCCAGTGCAAGAAATGCAGCCTTGGTTTTAAAAGTCCTGTGGTTATGTGGTTATTAACCCCTTCACTCCCGGACTGGTTGCTGCTGTACTGGAACAAAGTCTTGCATCTTTACATCATGGATTAAAATTCAGGAATCACACTGGGAATAATTGGGAAGCCACATTTATAGACTGCCCAAAGCTATCTTTAACATGTGTATCCAATCCCCTCGTGGGAACAAAAAAAAACACAAATAGCCAAGTGACCCACAGTTCCTAAGACCGGTCAAAAGGGCTGTCCGGTGGGCAGGGTGCATGGGTCAGGTTGACGCCCATGCCACTTAGAATACCTGGGCTACACCCATAACTTGGGGCCTCTGTGTCTGGTCTCTGTCTGAAAGGTGTCACTAGCCTGACATCTGCTGTGCATCAGTATGCCAGTATTGTATACATTATGGGTCTCTGGGTCTTTTCATACTTGACACTCTTTTAGACAGGGGGACTCTAAATCTGTGGGAGCCTTTTGAGACTCCATCATAAAAATAATTACCGCCCTTTGAGGCTTGGTCATAAAAATACCGAAGCTCATTCACCCATATCACAGCTGGATGTCCAAGTAATTCCTGCTTGGACTTACAAAAAAATACCTCCTGCCTTACATTTAAGATCTTCTATCATGTGTTGGTTAGAGGGTATGGCAAGCAATATATCTTGTCTTTCACCCTCGCAGACAGGGAATGGCCTGCACATGGGGAATAAAAATGTCGGGGACAGGGCAACAACAGTAATGCATAGCAAATCACGTATTAACCCTTTCCTCCCCATCACAGTTAGTTCATAAACTTGCCCATGGTTCTCCATGGGTATAGGCAAGCAGACAATAGTAGAGGCACAACTGTTGTCTCTGGAGTACACGTGCACCTGGCTCCTCACTTCCTATGTGCTCCTTCAAGGCACACCCAGCTCCTCCACCTGGTAAATAGTATAGTTCAATCCAGAGCAAGCAAAGGGGGAGGGGTTTCAATACTTCCCACTGTTTTCTGCAACTTGTAGAGCAGCAAAAGCTTGCAAGTGGATGCAACTTTTGCAGAAGAGCACATGGCTTCCCTAGTAAGGCGGGAAGCACCATCTTGAGGTAGAATAAGAGTCCATGCGGCCCCCAGTGATCTGGAGCCGCCATTTTAAAGCACAAAGTCCATCACCATGCGATCTCCTTGAGAGCAAAACCACCATCTTGTGAGGACTTGTGAGACAGGCGTGACCCACTTTTCTTCATAAGGGGCCATGCAAAGTACTTAGCTAAGTCAAAGTCTCAGACACTGCTGCGTGGTTCACTGTCTCTGGAAACCTGTCCCATTGATAAAACCTGTCCTGTCCTGGGGAGCAGTACATCTCAGCAGCGCCTCCAAATGTAACCCTTTTATCCCATCCCCCCCTAAGTGAGATGGGGGGGGGGTACTCTCCTTCTCTGGTTACTTCAGGTGTAATGGTGCTGCAACCTGCTGGTAACAGGAGGGCTGAGGGCTCCGCGGTGGTGTGGGGAGAGCCAGGACAGGGACAGGGGGCAGATTACCTTTGTTTCTCCAGATGGTGCAGTGCCTCCAGCTAGTAAGGATCCTCTGGGGTCTTCAGGGAATAGACCCTCACTGACACTCCTCATACCCAGGGACATGAATCCACACAGCAATGTCTTTTCTTGGTGGCTTTATTGCAGATAGCTCCAGCACAGAGAAACAGTTTTTCATGATCAGTCCTTTCTCAACCTAGCTCAGAGCCCTGACTAGTAGCATGATATTCTTTTCTCCCCCGCCCCCCCCCCCCCAAATTCCCCTCAGCATGGGGGGAAGGAAGAGACAGGTTTCTTCATGTGTTGTCTCCTCTCTATCTCAGCTCACTCAACTGATCAACTGAATAAATGACACTCTAATTTAGGAGGCATGTCCCAATTTGAACATCTCAGGGGAGTGTCTCTAACTCTGACTCATTACAAGCCAAAGCCGGATACAGATTGGCCCACACACACAGCAGGGGCGTTCCAACCAATATCCACCCCTTTGATTGACAACCTCAGAGTTGCAAGGCCCGCCCTCGAATATTGCTACAACATTCAAGGCTGAAATACACATACAGGCCTAAAACTGGATTTAACCTTTCCACTGCCTGCAGTAACAGGACTGACAGAGGAAAGGTCCAGATGCAGAAGTAACTGCCGGGAGGCCATGTTACACATAATTAGCGCCATTCCAAAAAAAACAGATATAGATGTCTGATTTAATACCATAAGTGAGTGATGCAAACACAGACCTTATGTAAAATCATCATAGCAGATCTGTACTTTAAGTTAGATTGTTCTCTGAGTAAATACATTGGGAGATTTACAGAAATCAACAAATATTGTTGACATATCCAAAACACAGGATAGAAAATAAATCCAGGAATGTGCTGGTCTTTAAAGAGGTTGTGAGGTTATGGTCTCCAACGTAAAGATCAGTAAAGCATGCTAAATTGTGAGTCTATCTAAGCATTTTTAAAGGAAGGAATTGTTGATCTCAAAGCATATTTGTGGTTTGGGGGCTTCAAAGCAGCTGCTATCAACATATTGTAATGCAGGATTCCAGACGGCTTCTGAGACCAGTTCAGCTTACTAAAACATCGGTCATTAGTAGTGTTTTCTAGTTTCATTCTCCAAGAAACTCTATACATTTGGCAATTTAAAAAAAAGTGGCACGACAAAGCCAAACGAAATCCAAGGCATTCTTTTATTTCCTAAAGCACTAGATGTTATCCAAATACAAAAGAGATCTTAGATAGTCTATACTCTATGCAACCAATTTTTGAGCTCTCCATTCTTTAATTTGTATTTTTTGGTATAGAATAGGAATCCAAAAGAAAAGATAACATAAGAACTGCCAATACCAGGTCAGACCAAATGGTCCAAGCCCAGTATCCTGTCTCCCACAAAAGGAAAGTATATGTATTACTGACTATTGCATAAAATAAGGATACTTGAAGGACAACTTGATAGCTGCTAAAAACTTGTTGCCTTGGTGTAAGGATTGTAAAAGTATTAAAAATGTATTTGTTTATAGAGATTAAATTAACCGCATGACTGTACAATTTAATACAAACAATAAATTCCAGAACAGATATTACAAAAGGCATAAAAAATAAATATCATTAAACTATAGTTATGTGAATGATTTGTGAACTATAAACCCACAAGGCAAGCTGATGTCTCCAAAGTGGAGCCAGATACCTAAAGATCACATTCAGTTCAGTGGTTCTCAACCTTTGTTGAGATGGGGTACGACCGGAGGCTTTTTAAAATCTTGGTGGACACCCCTACCCTTCAGGCCTCATTTATCCCTTTCTTGCTAACAAATACCACTTTCAACCTCCTTCTTAAAGGCACACACCTACCATACTCACCCACCTCCTTCTTGCATACTGCATATTTACCCCCACTTCTCACACCTCATACTCACCCTCATCACATCATGCACATACACATTCCACATTCACCCACCTTCTCTCATACACACATTCACACCCCACTCACCATCCCCTCACCCCACACATACACACATTGCTCACTCCCCCCACCCACATACACACCACAAAAGCACCATAGCAACCCTCTTTTCACATACATCTCTTATTACACACACTCCACTCACCTCCCATCTCCATCTTTCACTCACACCACACACCTTCCCCATCCCCACACAAAGTCCTCACCTCCTTTCCCCTCCCAACACAAAGCATTCTACACAAAATACCTTAACCCCTACCCCACACAAACCCTCACCTCCCCACACAAGGCCCTCACCTCACTTCCCACACAAAGCCATCACACCTCCTCCCATCTAACCTCTCACCTTCCCAAACATATAGTAGATGTCAGCTGCATGCTGCACTGTCTGGAGACTGGGAGGCTGTGATCAGCCTCTTCTCTCTCCTCTGTGCCGGGATAAAAGACAGCACGAGTGTTTGCCGCGGGGAGCGCTGCACCCTTAGCAGGGAGTCATGATACACCAGGGGGCACACAGCACCCCAGTTGAGAAACACTGCTCTAGTTTGAGGACATGGAATTTGTGGTAGATGGTCTCAGGGATTTTGAGGGCAAATATGAAGGAACAAATTCAGGTAATAACGTATGAGTTGTACCATGCCTTGATATAAATGTTAACCCTAATATCTTAAGTGTTGGCATTTTATTCATTGAAAAATGTTCAGAAAGCTTTACATGGCGAAAGAAAATATACAAAATGGAAATGCTTATATGCCACATCGTCTGCTTACCTCAGTTCCAAATTTCATCTGACATGTTTTATGATTTTCATATGGCATTGTGTTTTTGTTACAAATGAAATCTTAATTGAAATCAATGGTTCAATATATTCTCACCTAAACATACTGGCGATGAGTATGAGGGACTGTGCATAGTGATTTAAGTCTACTCATGGGAGCTAAATAATGAAAAAGTAATTGATGATGGTGCAACCTGCAATCATTTGCCATCACATTTACGCCTCAGCCCACTTATTAATATGAGGCGATTTTAATGCTAGTTGACCCAATAAAGTAATATATTTTTGCTGAGTTTACACCTTTTATTGCCTTTTGATTAAAGGAAATTAATAACATTCAAACTATTCAGGCATCAACATCCAACATAGCTCTTGATTGACTATATTCAAACATATTCAGGACATATTTATTTGAAATAATCTAGCCAAATAAATCCTAAAATGTTTGTGCGCTACAGTAATAAGGTTCTTTCTGACAAACCACCTGAGTTAAAGGTTGCATATGAAGGAGTAGAGAAGAGCATATTTATAATCATTTGCTGGGGCCTAGCATTGCATTTATAATTTCCATATTATAATGGTCATAATATAAATTGTATATTTTAAGTGGGATAAAAGAGTTATGTAGTAGTATGGCAGGAGACTGGAGTGGGATTGATCTTTATATTATTCACTCAACAATTGACATCAACTTGGGAACTCTACCTACCAACAACACGAGGGGAACACTGGTAACCTTGAAACCCTGTATTTCATCACTTTTAACTCTACTTAAGTCTACTTAAGTAAGGTGCTCAGCCTTGTCTTTTGTCTGCCTTGTCTATCTTTCTGATAATTAGCCTGCTACTTAACCCAATTCTGTTTGTTATTGTGGTCTCATGTAAATGTTACTCTCTATATCCACTACAAACTTCTCCCTACAGGCCCACACACAATGTATGCAGAAAGTGGGGGGAAAAACAATGGCACTCCAGTGGACTTTGAATATATTTATAAAAGGTGATATGTAACACGAATCAACGTTTCGGTCCTAATGTGGATCTTTGTCAAGAGGTCATCTTGACAAAGGTCCACGTTAAGACCGAAACGTCGAGCCGTGTTACATATCACCTTTTATAAATATATTCAAAGTCCACTGGAGTGCCATTGTTTTTTCCACTTTCTGCAAACTACGCCCGCATTGTTGGCACTACCTACTACCTGCACTCGTGGAAGCTTCCCGCTGAGTATGTGAGTTCACCCTCTCTACATCCACACACAATGTAATCATACGCCCTGGAATAGAGATCGTCCGGTTCCTTTGGTCCACAGATAAAATCTATTGCCGATTCAGAGAGAGAGGGTCTATATATACAACTGGCGACACTTGTTAAATTTGAAAGTCTCTCCCTCGCGTGTTTGGATTCTTAAAAATCCGTCCGGATTGTTTTCAATGACAGATTTGAATTAATCCATTTGGATTTTTTAGTACCAAACCCACACACATATTTTAGTGGGGGGATGAATTTGGTCTAAATGATCTGTGGAATTCCAGGAAACTCATTTGGACTGTTTCGCCAAACCCTACCCTGGACTACTCAAAAGCCTTGCATTATTTGCAGAATGTTGGTGGAGACCTCTGATAACCAGCACACCTTGCACCACTCATTCAAACCCCTATGGCAAACATTGCAACTTTGCAGCAAACAATTATTCAAATGTATATTTGATTGTTACTCACATTAGGTAACGTTTGTGCTCACCACAAACAAGGACCGAACCGTGGGGCTGAGGTGGGGATAAGTAAACACAAACCTTAGACCACAAAGCCGGGTCCGGATTGCGTATTCCGTGGTCGTGCGTACCCGGGTCAGGGTTTGAGAAGGCAGAGTAAATGGTATCCAAGCTGGGGTTAGGGCAGGAGGCACAGGAGCATAGGTCAAGGTCACAGGCTGGGGTCAGCATCAGGAAGTCTTTAGTGAAGAGCTTCATAGTTACATAGTAGATGAGGTTGAAAAAAGATGTACGTCCATCAAGAAAAGACGTATGTCCATCAAGAAAAGACGTACGTCCATCAAGCTTCCGTTTAGGCGCTTCAGCGTAGGCGCTACAGCGCAAGGGATGGCCTCTGAATGGAGGACAGGGACTGGAAGTCATGAATGCCTCTGAAAACAGGGTATGCAGACAGGCACAAATAGAGTGACTAGTCGCTCACCTAGTGGTGAGAATTAAAACCTTCGGTGCTTAGGGAGAAACAATACACTGAAAACACTTGAATAAATGACTAGAGAAAGTCACTGTAAGCCCTAACAATAGCACTCAGAAGTCATCATACAAAGGTATGTATGGGGTGATGAACATAAGTGCAATCACTAGGACCAAAAGGGGAGGTATATAGCCTCCTGCCACAAACCTACAGGCAGCAGATAAAATCAAAAATAATAAAATTTTATTAATTCAATGACCGACGCAAATAAACAACTATGGGAAAAATAAAACATACACACATACTGGATATTAAAATCCTCACGGAGTCAACGGTGGTGGGCTAATGTCTAGCAACATGCACATGCGTATATACACATGTATTGGAATTTACAGTACTTGTATGGAAGGTAGTAGACTGTGCATTTCAAGTAAAAGGAATTACCACATAGATGTAGGTCAATATAGGGTAATAGCTGTGTATCCTGCTATGGTACATCACAAGGCATAACACACTGCAAAATAGTATAAAGACCTAAGCCCCGCGTACAGATGGTGGGCTGCGTGTGACGCGGCCAGCGGGTGTGCGGTCCGAGGGTATATCTTAATACAATGAGACGCTCAGTATCATGTATAGGTATGCCTGTGTAGATAGCTCAAGATCCAACCGTCTTAATAGACCTAAGGCCCCTATATTGCAGAGCGCAGCAGCGCGTCTCTAAGTCAGTATCATACTACCTTCACTGCATGTTGCTGCCCATACTCGCCGTGCTTCCTGGTGTGCGTCAAGCGTCTGACGTCACCATACCCCGACGTACGTTTCACGTGCTTGGCACGCTTCTTCAGGGGAAGGAGTCACACTCCGTAATGTTAGGGTTGCTGTGTTTTGTAGTGTGGCAGCTGGGAGGACCTTTTGGTCCTAGTGATTGCACTTATGTTCATCACCCCATACATACCTTTGTATGATGACTTCTGAGTGCTATTGTTAGGGCTTACAGTGACTTTCTCTAGTCATTTATTCAAGTGTTTTCTATGCAGACAGGCCACAGGAACACTGAGGGCTTCAGTGTAGACGCTTCAGCATAGGCGCTTCAGCACAATGTAGGCGAAGTCTGCCAGGAACAGGGAACTTAATGAAGGCCTCTGCAAGGAGGATATGCAGACAGGCCACAGGAACTATGAAGGCCTCTGCAAGGAGGATATGCAGACAGGCTACAGGAACTAGGAAGCTTTAGTGTTGGGAATCCAGCGTTTCAGCACAGGAACAGAAAGGGATAAGGCAGGGCAAGCAGAGGTGCTTGTTGCAAGCACAGGTTACCAGGAACACAGTGATTCCAGAATTATGCTCAACAGCTTCCTGGGGGGAAGGGCTGACTCTTAATAGCATAGACAGTCAATAGGGGCAGAGCTGCATATAAGGCAGCATCACGCAGACTACAGTGTATTTCCAGGAGCAGGTGTTTCCGATTGCCAGTTCAGGAAGAGATTTGTCTGGAAGCTCCATAGCCCTGTAAGGGTGAATTCCAGCCAAACCCAGGACAGGATCCCTTTCACATTAGCCAGGGATATTGAACTCAACCAAGGCACTCTCTTTTCAACTCCGTCTCATACTCTGGAAAATGCCCCTTTCAATTTCCAAAGTGGGCTACCTGTCATCCATATAAATATTCATAGCTTGCTGCCCAAACTGGATGAACTAAGTGCATGGTGTCTTTTGCATAACAAAAGACAGAAAGCCCATTGCTACACCCAATTTGACAACATATGTAGTAATTAGTATATAGTTAAATACTTCAATAATAAAATTCTCATAAATAAATGTCATTTAGTTAAACCCTTTGGCCGAAGTGTTATAAGCCTGCAAGCCAACGTCAAGGCATAACCAAATTTTGCAGGTTCTAATACCAACCTGTTGAAACTTCTCTTTTACCTCTGTGGAGGGAGAATGACTGCAGTGAGTCCATCCATAGATCATAATGAAAGAACCTTACTTAACTTTAAAAAGTGGGGAGGGGTGAGCTTAAACCCTGAGAGTAGGGGCCACTAACCTCCAAAAAACTTGTAGCCATGCCATCTGCGGCTACTAGTTTGCTTCCCTCCTGGCAGTAAGTCCTGGTATAAGCAGGCCTTGCCAGTAGTTGCTATGGGTTTCCCCCTTCACTGTTGGTACTGCACTTGAGTGACAGCAGGGGGTGGTGCATCCTGTTGTAGCTGGGACAACAGGGTGGCCGCCGTCTGGCTGTACTTAATGGTCAGACCGCCCTAAAGTTAGAGTTGGTTCCTTCCCTCTGAGGAAGGCAGGTCACACAACTGGGAGCCTGAGATTGGGGCTTTCCCATGTGTGCTCTTCCCTCTGGGGGAGAATGAGTGTGGATCATACCTCTGCCTCTGCTAGGTACGGTGGGGAAGAGCTAGGACAGCTGCGGGTGCCCTTGGCCTGTAGTGACGGTCCAGGGACCATCTTCAGTGATAGCTGACTTGACAGACTGTATCCGGCAGAAGACTACTGTGTAACTGTTACTGCAGAGTGTAGTAATAAACCCGTTCCTGTTTTGCACTATACATCCTGCCTGGTGCGTGATCTTACTGGGGGGAGAGGTAATAAGTTCTACCGTGGGAGATCACCTTCAGTTCCTGGAGCCTACGGCAGATGGAGGCGCTGCACTGCTAAGGAGATATGTGGGGTATGAACCCCAGAAGCCTGTTCCGGTGTCCCCACTACCATCGGCGGACGACTCAGCCCTCCTGTTGCCAGCAGGTATATGCACCATACACCCTGTAATAGCCCCTATCTGCGATTGGGTGGGGGAAACACCGTTACAAACTGATACCAGTTGAAAATGAAATTAACAAACGCACAACCCCAGCAAGCTCTAATCCCAAAACCCACCACACACACACATATATATATATATATATGTAACCCATATTCCTCCCCCCAATCGCAGATAGGGTGCAGGTGAGGGGATCTATATGCATTACCCAGTGTGATGCTTTACCTGTTAGGCTCACAGGAGGCCTAAGCCTCCGCCATGGAGAGCCTGGGGCACGTATAACAATATGAGTAACCTCGTACTTGGTGCAGCACCTCCACCTGCGATGGCTCCCACAAGAGGGGGAGTGGTTCCTCGCAGGACAATATATATCACTCCACACACAGCATGTAAAACAACCAATGACTTTATTTGTAGCAACCATAAGCTTCATATATCAACAGGTGTCCCTCTCTAGAGGAGACACTAACTACTACGTCTCGCAGGACGCTACCCCCTTTCACCGGGTGATCCCACCCCGTGTCCAATAACCACACACAGTGTTCCCCCACCCTCAAGTGAGATAGATATGTGTGACTGCGCATCCACTATGTCCCGTGTGAATATGATATCGTTGGTGCACTTGGTGATTGTTACCTGCCGAGCACTCCGGTGCCCGGGCCTGCCAAGGAACTTCACAAAGGATCCTGATGATGGCTGAATACAGGAACTACCATCCGGGGCGATCCCACCCGGATGGCTGCTGCAGCGACAGCGAAGGTCTGAGCCCAAACCTCTGGATGGACGCGCAGCGTCCACTGGGTCCCTAACTGGCTCTGGATAGTAAGGGGCAGGGTCCCTAACCTGGGGCCTGGATCCCTATAGGCTTAAGCTTGCTGCATGGTCACAGCTGTGAGCACTGCTAGGGTTAAGGTGCATACCCAGAAAACCACCCACAGACAGCTGTTTCGACCTTGATGGTTCTCATCAGTGTGGGGTTGATTTTAACTGGGTATGCATGAGAGGCTGTGGGATAGGCTATACCATAATACTGAGTTAAGTTATGGTGAGTAAAAAAATATATATATATCTCAAAAGGAGTACTACTGAGTGTGGCCAAATGTATACAACAAAAGACAGAAAAGCCCAGTGATTTTGGCCTGCAAGTTGTGCAGTCTGAGCTGTTTGTAGTTACTGCCTGTAGCAGTTCTCCATTTTACTATAACTTTCTCAGCAGTCATTGGGGTAGGTAGAGACCTTGCCATTAACCATAAATGATTTTTAGAACACAGAAGTAATAATTACTAGGAATTTTCGTGTTGGGAATTACTGTAATGTCTTCGGTCAGCTACACAGATCTGCATCACCAACTATTTATTGTTGGCCTCACATTTACAACTTTTAGCATAGACTCAACAGAAAAAAAACTAGCTCTGCCCTCTAGTGGCAGAATACTATGTATATCATTAATCACTTCCGGTCATGGTTATATCCTTCAGCCCTCACTTTCCAACAGGAGGAGAATCAGTACAACAGCTGCAGTGATAATTGATCTTAAAGCTGTTCTACAATATTGCCCTGATTTGCTAATCATTGCAAACTCCCATCTCTTATCATAGGCTGTAAAGCTTTACCGTTTCCTGTATTTGCTGTGGTTGTCCTGGAAGTTGGGTTTAAAGACTGAAAGCACAAAGAAATATTGAAACTGTTGCAGTGTGTACTGTATACAGTAGCTTGGATGAGTGATTTAACTTTATTTCAACTCTGGTATACCTTAATAAGGGACGTTGGTTCTCGGAACAGTGCTGTATATTGTACACAGTAAATGAAATAAATTATATGGAGAAACTACAAAGTCATTTCTGGGGCATTGATTTTACAAATAAAAACAAACAAAGTGTGAGAAGAGAATTCCCAGCCACAAAAGCTAGAACAGGCCTATTTTACTAAATATTGTAGTATTCATTACAGTGGGTTCAAATAAAGGCATTCAAGTGTATATAATTAGGCAGAGAAAATAACATTACAGTAATGGGGAAGGAGCCTATTCATATTTTTCGTGAGTTCAATAATCCCCTTTGTTACTAAAAAAATCTAGCAACTCTGCAGAGCAATCCGATGCTGGCTACTTTAGAAGAAGTGGAGGTTTTTTTTTTCATATACATCAGAAATTAAATGTGTGCAAATTACATGTGTTTTAAGGAGATAAGGTTACAGTACAGCACTGTTTGAATGGAAAAAGAATGACATCTGAGATCAGCCATTGTCTGATTGGCAAAGTCAAAGGCAAATTCCTGTGCTAATATGTTGCAATGTCCTTTGTTCATTTCAAGTTTACACCAATGACTTCAATTTATATTTCCAGGACAGGCGTATGTTTTCCAATGTATTGCTAAGGATGTTGATATCCAGGCATTTTAAGTAAAATAAGTATACTCTGTGGTCAAAGTGTGATGGTACTAGAAGGTACGGAGTCCCGTTAGATTCACATTTCCATATCATGAGCAGCACAACTTTTTATTAAAAATCCAACTGTTCTACTCCCTTTTGTAACCCTTTCTCTGCTCTTATGATCTACCTGGCGCGCCAGGATCCCTTATGACGTACCAAGTACATCATGCACCAAATGCAAATTTTCTAGGAGGAGATCGAAACAGAGGAGGGGGGCACCCTCACACACTTTCATTCACATGGGGCGGGGGGGGGGCAATAACCGCCAAGTGCACACTACTGAAGCGATCATGGGGTCATGATCCCAGGAAGTCTGGTGTCACTTCGGTGCAGCCAGATTTCAAGAAGCGTAAATGTGGCCCTTAGTAATTTCACCTGTGGCCGCCAACCATTTGCCACCCAGCAACCAACTCTTCCCCTCCCCTCTCCCCCCAGTGCAGAGGGAGTGGAGATATTATTGGTGTGGATCATAGCTTCTTCACCTTCCCTCAGCTGCTTAATGACAATTGCTTATCACTGGTTCCCAGTGTAAGTAGAGAAATGGTACAGTATTCATCAGTGTGTCGGCATTAGGAAGCTGACTGGAGGAGTGGGAAGAAGCATATATATAGCCATGTCCTCTCTGGCTCCCTGGATCCTCCTGTCTTCCCCCTTACCTCCGTTTAGCATGACCTCTGTGCATTGTCAGGGAGCTGCAGGGGCGAGCGTATCACCGGAGGCTCTGGTGGCTCTATCCGCAGGGCGCCGCCATCTTGCGCGAGGTTCACACAGGATGACCCGCGGTGGCCATTGCTAAGTCGCGCATGCGCAGTAAGTTAGGCGCATGCGGCAGCAATAGCAAAAGGCTCCGCGGGGAACTACAACTCCCAAGATGCTCAGGGAGATTGCACCACATGGTCGCACCAGAACCAATAGGACTGCAGGATTTCCCTGGCGAGACTGGTTACATTTGGCGCGCTAGGAGCTTACAGGGAGTTGGTGCTGGGACATGAACAGAGTAGGAGGTATGTGCAGGGGTCTGTGACCCTCTGCACTAGGCCAGACATCCCCCTAGGCCCCAGCTAGGCCACGACTCATGCACTAAGATTGTGGCTGCTACAGGGACAGGAGCTTAGGTAGGGACCCTGCCCCATTAGCTATTAGATAAGCCAGGGACACAGCTGCAAGCTGCGTGGCCCTGACAATTGTGGTCTGGGACCAGATCACTCTGCAAGGAGTAGAGACTGTCTTCATGTGGGACACTCCAGCGGGATACCACCCCACGCGGAGGCGGACTCGTCGCAGAGGACATCGCTGGATCGGCGGACCCTCCCTGTTGCCTAATCAGCATGCCCGGGTGCTGGAACACCCGGCAGGTACCTATATCTAAAGTGCACCAACAGAATACATAAACCATAGTGGCAGCGCTGACCACATATGAGGGTGGGGTTGTTATCCTTGTGGACACCAGGGTGGTTGGTTATTATCCGGTTATCACTGTTTGTTACATGTTCTTCAGTAAAAGGTTATTCTTATCACATACTGTGTGTGTATATCAGTGTCGTGGTTCCTGTAGGGGGCTACTTCCACTACGTTGGGATCCCTCTCAGGTGGAGGGGCTGTACCACGTTGTATTGTGGTATCACCCCGGGCTCCCCGTGGCAGAGGTTTGGGATCTCTGCGAGCCAACAGGTAAAGCCAGCACCCATAGACTCCTTACCCTAGGGGGAAAAAGGGCTACATTAATAAAACCTAATTTTCATGACTTAGTAATGTTTTTTGTTGGTACCATTATTAAGAGATGTACAGATGTACAGTAGCAGGTTTCACTGCACTTTCTGATGTAATGTGTGGTCTGAAGGAATGACTCAGTGAGTGAAGCCACAGACCCTGAAAACAGTGACACTGACTTTGAAGCCGTGGATTCAGGTTTGAATCCCAATGCCAGCTGCTTTATTTATAATTGCATTCTGATGTCTTTATAAAATGTCTAAGTAACAGGCGATATTGCTCCTGATGAAGCTGACGTTCTTTCAGTGAAACCATCATTTTATCTTTTCTATTTTGGGGTGTTCCTGAAATTTCCCTCCCTTCAAACCCTGGATTTATAAAATGTCTGTCACATTAATGCCTTTAACCTACTCAGTGGTGTTAACAATACTACAACCAACAGGTTAACTTTAATTTTTAGGTTAAAAGTGGCGCACTGTTGGACATACATGTGAAAGTCTTCAATATATATAGTGAAAAAGTAGAGAAAAGGATCCACAAGAGCACTGCAGAATAAACGGGCTTCGCAAAATGAAAGTTTAAAAATGAACATTTATTACTGAATAAGGCCCTTATTGCGATCGTGGCATCAATAGAGAAAATTGCAGTCAGGACCAGAAAACAACTCTGACGCGTTTCGTGTCAAAGAGTGTGAAAACGTGTTTTTCAATAATTAAGGGGAAAAAAGCTAATAAATCTAAAACAAAAATGAGTGAAATAATTAAATTATTACCCTAACGGCGAGTTAACACCAAAGTGAACGGACGTGTCAAATATATAAAATATGTGAAAGTTACTGGTGAGTAAGGTCCAGACAAATGAATTATTTGGCTCAATGCAAAGCAATTTCAAAACGTGCACTCCCGTTCCGCAGCTCCTTACATGTGTTGGCTCCACAGCAAAGATCTATGGGAGAGAAAAAAAACAGAAAATAGTATATATATATACAGTAGGAGACAGATCTTTTGTGTCATGTTTCACCGACAAGATCAAGCAGATTGTTTCCTCTTTGCCTTCAATTTCTCAATAAAACGTACAGGCTTGTCAGGCTTTTGTCTATCTCACAGTACCCTGTATTCTTTATTCACTCTATAATAGTACACGTTTGTGGTTTCAGTCATTATTTCCTAACCAACTTCCTTTAAACAAAAAGAAAAAAAAGAGCTAAATGAATAAAAAGGTCAATTATAAGCAGTCATCAGGATGTCATTGTCACCCAACCTTGACTTCTCAGGAAACACCCTTCTATCTTTTGTATATTCAAAGGTTAGTTTAGTCTAGTTGTGTTCTTTTCTCCTGAATTGCATGTCTCTTTTGTGTTATTTGATTTATTTTACCCCAACCTGTCCTAGCCCCCTTATTAGAGATTGCAGTCCACAGTGGATGATTTGCAAATCAATGTGCTCTGATATAGGTTTAAAATCTCCGGGTGGTCATTCACAAAGAGTGGTAACATACATCACTGCGAAATGCTCAAAGAACTAGATTGGTCATCATTGAGTCTAGGCGCAAAGTTCAACTTTCCTGTCTTGCCTTCAAATACTTTCTGGGCAAGCTACCCGTCTACATGAAAAAGCTCCTCACCCCTACCACATGCAGCACTTATCATCTGAGATCTGACTCCAAAAGACTGTTCATGGTCCCAAGGTTCAGCAAAGTATCCGGCCGCTCCTCCTCCTCTTACCGTGCACCCCAAAACAGGAACAATCTACCGGAGACTCTCACAGCCACCACCAGTTTAAGTTCATTCAAAACTAAAGCTGTCTCTCATTTTAATCTGGCCTGTAACTGTTACATACACCTATAATATATATTATCTCTAACTGTGCATGCAATGTCTTGTATATAATGTATACCCTGTTCAATTATGTAACTACATATTGTAACCATGTATTATTTGTTATCATAACTCTATGCCCAGGACATACTTGAAAACGAGAGGTAACTTTCAATGTATTATTTCCTGGTAAAACATTTTATAAATAAATAAATAAAACTTCTAGAGAGCCGTATTAGTCAGTATAGGTAACAAATACTGGTTTTCAGTGAGTGAATCGTTTAGTGGAATTGATCATGATGAGTACTACAGTGCCAACTTATCACAATTCCCATCAAGAAGATCAGACTGAAACTATATGTTGAGCTTATAACACACCTTTCACTACAAATAATACAGTTTGATATAGAAATTGGTGTTTGTGCTCTTGTTGAACTGTCAAGTTGTTGGATGAAGTAAAGATCCTTGGGATAGATCCTGAGAAGGTCGCTATTTTTTTAACGCAATATTATCTTATTCTGATGTTCCCATATCCGTAACGCATATCCCGAAAGCTGCTTAACACTAAGTTGTTCAGCCATTTTCCTTAAAAATAAGGGAACCTTAAATTTGAATGGATCTTAGGCTTCTTTATATGCAAATCATTAAGTAATGAGCGCGTTACCTACCAACGGAGTTCCTCAAACCTCGTTATTATTACCGTTATCCTAATAACGTAACCATATTTAGCACCGGCTGAAAGCTGCCCTTACTCACTTCTAAACCCGGAGGAGCATTGCATTATTTTTCCAAATGGTCTTCATGGGAAGATCTTAATGGTACCCATATGAATGGAGTATAGGAATATATGGTGGAACATATAAATGGCTGAAATGCAGCAATAAATTAATATTAATTGTATTTATTGACTATAATATGTTGTTTAATGATGGAAGTGAATGTTAGATATGTTTATGTGGCCTACTATTGTACATATAATTTATGGTATAAAGTATGCATTTACCAAAATGAATTTATATAGGAGAAAATTATTTTCAAGGAGACAGATGTAACCAAAATAATATTTAAGACACACTGTTCAGGCACTGTATGTATTTTTTTTTTAAATGTAACATATATAAGATTCTAACTACAGTAGTATGGTATACTAACTTTCCCTAATAATTTCCTTACCCAATGCGCATGTGAAGTGTATTTTCCCTTTGCTACTGTAATCCCCGTTCATTCAGGTAAAATTACGTTGCTCGTTCTGCTAATGGACATTACTTTTGCGTATCGTTAGACTTGGGGATACCAATTAATAAGGAGGAAAATACGTTCCGTTACCTAATTAGGTAAGGTAATGTTATTTTCCCTTATTTCACGGAATTCTGAGGATCTACCCCTTTATTCCCTCAAAAACAAGTACACAAGTATATTTTTATAGTTACTTGATGTTTCTACCTCCGACTTGTTTTATTATTACTGTATTTCCCTAAGGCCGTTATTGATATTTGTGCTTTTATTATAAGTTATGCTATGTTTGAATCTTCGTAAGGGTGCCCAGCATAGCAATGCAAACATGACCGTCATACATGACTGGGTTGTGGAGGAAAGAGGGTATATTTTAATTAAAAATTAATTGAAGTGTTGTACCTAGGATGCATCACTTTTAAAATAAAAAGTTGCTACATAGCTTTTTGTCTTTTCTGTATTATATGCTTAACATGTGTGATCTGAAAAGACAGCAATTAATAAAATCAGACCCTAGCTGCACATTTATGTATACTAACTTTCAGATGTATGTGGTTAACTATAAAAAAAGGTATCCATACTCAGTTTACAAAGGAACCATATCTGAGTTTAACATAAATTGAATTATATGATTACTGAAGGATAGTAAAAAGAGCAATATAAAATAAAAACATTCATAATATGGTCACGCAAAAAAGTTTGAAGTGTATGTTTAACAAATGGATCATATGGGATGTATTTACAAAGCTTTGAAATGGCTACTACATATTAACAAGTGTACATTTTTATTCCAGTTATAGGGAGTTAACAAAGCAGTAACAATGGAAATGGTTATTAAATAGGTCCTGTCCGTTTTGCAAATTATTAAATCACAGTACAATTCAATTACACTGGAATGAATAGAACATTCCGATACTTGGGAGTTGCAAGCAATTTGAAATAACATTGAGAGGAGAACAAAAGGATCTATGTACGTGTAGTTGAGCTCAGTTGATAGCATTTTTATAGACAGATTGGAGGTGGCTAACTAGTACTGATACAAGACGGATGGAACAGAGCAGGAATAAGTCATGCAGTTTCTAGAATAGATCACCAAGACCCACATTGCCGCTATAGACTGTTGGGTGCAAGACCTAAGAGACCTGTATAATTTCAGTATAATTTGTTTGAAATAAAAGCTGCTTATTAACTTACCTTAATTTTTTGGGAGTTCAATGCCTCGCTTGGGGTATAATACAAAAGCTAAATATTAGTAATAAGGTGTCAGGAAATAGCCCTGACAAACTTTCCTAAATCTCCCTCTCTCCCAGTTCCTCTATCTGTCCACCGGGTGAGCTGCGGTTTTCTGTCTGATTTGGGGTTCCTCTGTCTGTCTCCTCTTGTTGCTCCTGTCCTCTGTCCTTAGTTTCCTGTTCCTCCTTTGCCTTTGTTTTGTGTCTGACTCCTTATGCCCATGCCCATGGTTCTGCCTCTGCTTCTGTTTCTGTTCTGTGTTGGAGCCCCGTACATTATTAAAGGCCCTTGCTGGTAATCTGGCTTGTCCCTGTTTGTTTCCTGCTCCCTGGTATCAGTCCCTGTTCCCTAGTCTATGTCCCTGCTCCCTAGTCTCAGTTCCTGCTCCCCTGTCATGCTCCTGCCTTCCTGTTGCCGAACCCTGCTTGTGACCCCGAACATGCTACCTGCCGCCTGCCTCCGACCTCTGCTTGTGACCCCGACCACACTACCTGCCGCCTGCCCCCGACCTCTGCTTGTGACCCCATCAACGCTACCTGCCGCCTGCCTCTAACCTCAACCTGTGACCCCAACAATCCTTGCCTCCCCTGCTGTTCCGACCACTGAGGTCCTACCCGCTCCAGGAGTCTCCTCGTGACATAAGGTTGTGATGACTGGGAGGTGAGCACTGTAGAAACATACTGTATATTAAGTTCTCTGACTTTGTCTTGTGATGCATTGCTGTTTACAGTCTGAAGTAACCATAATGAGGGTGTCTTGCAAGAGAGCACGTCTCAGACTTGATAGCTGTAAGTGTTGTATACTGGGCTTTAACATTCATGAAATTTAATTTTGTTATTGTGTTTGTTCCTAAATAATATTGTAACGGGTGTTCCCTCTGGCCTGACCCACCCAATCTCATATTGGCCCGTGTAGTCTAACCAGTCTCCCATTACAAGGCGTGTGTGGTGGTGCACCTGCAAGTAACAGGACTCTTGAGTCTCCCGCTTGGTGTTATTAGGGGATGTCATCAGGACAGGTAGCTGAGGTGGTGGGTACGAGTCCAACTTACATCATGTGCAGCGCCTCCACCTCATCAGGATCTGTGCTTCCGCAGGGAGATGGTCCTGGTGAGGAACTCCTTCCTGGTGCCATCCACTGTTGAGTAATCTCACACTCACACAGTGGGGTTCTTTTTCTCAAGGACATCTTTATTGAATACAGGGATGTAGCAGACTGCCCCATGCAGCTGCCGGCTCTAGCAGCACATCTCTCCGTGCTGTCCCTTTGCCAGGTACGCCCTCCCGTAATGAAGTGGGATTCCCTTTCTCCTAGGGAGATCACCGCTGTGCCAGGTCCCTGGACACAGTATGGCGTAGACAAACTTAAACGATCACTCTGCTACCTCTAGTTACTGCACTAGGGTCACAAAAGTGATTCTCCAACCTTCTACCTTCTGGTTACTATTTCTCAACCAACAACAACACTAACTGTCAGTGTTGTGCCCTTTATACTCCAGGGGGCAGGCGTATCTCTGAGGTCACTATCCAGGGACTCAGAGCATACAGCCACTCCCGTCCTTACACAGGGCACCACACAAGGGAGTGAGGGAAAACCTCCATAACTACTGTTGGCAGGCCTGTATTTACCAGGACTTACTGCCAACAGGGAAGATGTATGCAGTCATTATTATGCATGGCTACATACTCCCCCTGGTTGATACCCACCGTCCCGGCTGGGACCTAAATTTGGTGTACCTTGCGCCAGGAAACACTGCAAAAGAACACACAAATAACATAGCAAACATCATCACATGAACATAATAATGTAAGCCTAGTACACTCACTGACCAGCAGAGAGCGCTAAAGAAAACAACAGACCACTCTATTGGATACTCAATAATAATGCCGAGGATCGGGCTTCTTCACCTCTCGCCCCGCGGCATCATGTACAGTCACGCTATATTCTCTGGGTACTCCTCGCTCATTGCAGTATACCACCTTGTGCATATATACACTGCGCCCTATCTTCCATACCCTCATCAATTGAGCTACCCTCTGCTCGGCCTGTATCCCTTTTATGGCTCCCCCTCTCTCCACGATATAATACTGTATATCAGTTTTTAGCCATCTCTCCCTATTCTCCTCGATCTCTCGCATTAGAGGTTCAGGGACATAAGGGTAATCAAGCCCATGGGACTTCCTATACTTCGCCGCAATAGCCCGTTCAGCCCGACACGACCTGGTCAAGCCACCTTGCCCCGCAGCTCCGGGCAACACCCAAGACAGGGGCTCATCCGTTTCTACCGGATCATCCAACCCTGCGGACCCTTTAGGAATAATAAGGCCTGCCTGGATCCGATCCCACCTTACCCTTAGGGCCCTAAGGTATGACTCGTCGTCAAAGTCACCGGCAGCCCACCAGTGATCAACCACCCCTTCCCTCTCTAAAATAAAGCGAGTACGGTCGAACCATGATACATAGCCCTCGTACAATGGGGCCCACCATCTAGTTTCCTTCCGTTCCTCGGAGCTAGGATCGGTACTCTCTTCTATGGACTCCTCATCAGGCCCACCAGAAGACACCCCAGATGTACCTTCAGATCTCTCATTAACCCTTTTATACTGAGAGATGTTTCGTACGGTAATACTAAGCCCTAATAGGGCAATCGCTAGATACCGACACCTGCCTAGACATACTCCCTCCGACCCATCATCCGACGTACCCAAGTCCAGGCTTCCAGTCCGATCATCGGAAGGACCCCGTGACTCCCCGGACAACCCTAAGCTGGAACTGGACCCAAATAAAATAGTGACGGGTACAGGGGCTTTAACTAGGGCCTTGGGGCTAACCTTGGGTGTGGACGGGGTTTGGGGACGGGACCGAACAGTAGGTACTGACAGGGTTTCGACCTGCTCTCCAGTGATACCTGTCTTAACGTCGCCACAAAGTCCATCTTTATCTTCAACAGCTGAGCTTCTGGGGTTGCAGTTCAAACGTCCGTTCCCCCGGATAGTAGGGGATCGCTTCCCGCTGCTCGACCTCAGAGGCGGCACCATCACCCACTCGGGGCCTCCCTGGTCCGCCTGAACCACCTCCGCACATGCACGTGCTGCGACGCCATCTTGGGATGGATCCCCAATCGAGATCTCTTCCTCTACCAGGACATCCGGCAACGCCCGTCTGCTGCGCGATCCAGTCTGGCTCTGGACTCGCTCCTCCGGCTCCTCCTCCCCTCGGTTCTGCAACAGGCACGCTGTCTTAGCACCTCGCAGGGTCGGGGTTGATCGACCCGCCTCCGATCCACTAGTCACCACGGCAGTGGGACTCCGGCGATCGGGTGGTCGCGGTACAGGAGACACTCGACTCCGCGTCTCCACACCACGAGGAATTTCATCCCTCCATGGCGTACCAATGGTATGACAGTCTCGTCTGATGACTGTCTTACTCGCCAGCCTTGAACACTCCTCGTCCGAGGATTCCAGTTTGCAGTTCGGCCGAGGCATCCCAGTAGGAGACCGGCGATGGGCTCCTCGGTGATCACCTCTCCGATGGCTGAGTTTCTCTATTGGAAGCACCAATGATGGCTCCGACTCTGCGGGACTGGCACTCTTGTTCCAGAGAGCTCCCGGCTGTTCTTCTCTTGGAATCGGGACATTCCCGACCATTCCCACAGTTTGCACCGGTACGAATGTGGTCATTGGCCACATGTACTGCAGTCCGCAGTGGGGGCATCGGGCTTCGCTGCCCACAGCTCCGCCCGGCAGTCTGCACTGCAGGCAAAGACACGCCACAGTCTCCACACCCTCCACACGGATTATCAGGAAGCCTCCTGGAGCCGAATAAGGGTGAGTGGAAATCACAGGACCTTGGTCCACTTTGTCAGCAGCTTCAGCCATCTTTACCAGCGGGGGAACTCGTCTCAGAGGTCTATACTGGTCAATGGCTCTTCGCAACTGAAAGGCATGGGCTGATGTAGCAACCCTTCCTCCCATTTTCTCTGTCGACATCCGGTGAAACCGCAAACCACTCCCCCTGGTTGAAACTAGGGGGATGTCTCGTAGACTTGTAGGCTGACCCAGCACAGGTGCGGAGTGAGTCATAGTCCATGAGGGCGCGGCTCCAGCTTTCGCGCCAAACTCCTCAGCGGGGTGGAGTTTTCTGGTTGGCGCCAATCCTGGCCAACATTTAGCAGACTGCAAAGTTGCAAGATTTTCTGCAGCATGCCCACGCGGCGTCCCGGGAACGCGGGAACCGCCATCTTGGTAAGCATGGTCTTTTCTTTCATTTAAGGCAGCGTCTGGCTGTTTGTTAATTGGGGTATAACAAAGTCCGTTTCGCTCTTCCCATCTCGCAAGACTATCATCCTCACTATTCTCGGGGGTATCTTCCCAAGAACATAGGCAGGACAAACACGGCGCAGCCACGGCTTTCACGCCATTCCACAACAAGCCCACAAAAGTCTCTTCTGTAGTCTGTTCTTCACCCACGCACAGTTCATATGCGTGTTCTTCCTCTGACCGCAATCCTGGACCTTCTGCTCTGTGCAGATCCTCCATTCTTGTGGTTCTCTCTCTCCGCCATCCTGGACCTTCTACTCTATGCAGATCCTCCATTCCGACAGATCGCTCGTGATCGTTGAACACGGGGTTTTTGTACATGGAGCTCCGCTCTGCGGGGCAGCTACCACATCTGTACAATAAACATGCCTTGTGCACCACCTTGTGTACCTAACGTAGATCCGACTCGTGTTTGCACTACCTCAGGCTAGGCTCACTCTTTCTGTGTCTACTGTAACACGTTCCTCCAGTCTGTGCTCCTTGGTAAGCAATCTGGAATGGAGACTAGAGTACTCTGGCTCTTCCATGCAGTACTTTAGGCGTCGACCTACTTTTGGCTAGCCTAGTGCGGACCCGTCCAGAATTCCTGCTCTCAGTTACCAGTTTACCCCTTAGGCGTCCCCCGCTAGCGCCACCTCAAGGCGACTAGAACAGCAATAGCCCCCGGCTCCAGACTCACTAACCCCTTACGGATCCCAAGGCGTCTTTGCGGCATGCAGCTCCAGCATCTCCCTGACTACCCCTGGCTCCGTCCCACGCAGCACAAAGTGGCAGCAGACACTTCTCTCTTTCCTAATGTGTGCCTAGCAAAAGCCTGTCCTGTTGACAGGTCTCTCAGCAGCGCCTCCAATTGTAACGGGTGTTCCCTCTGGCCTGACCCACCCAATCTCATATTGGCCCGTGTAGTCTAACCAGTCTCCCATTACAAGGCGTGTGTGGTGGTGCACCTGCAAGTAACAGGACTCTTGAGTCTCCCGCTTGGTGTTATTAGGGGATGTCATCAGGACAGGTAGCTGAGGTGGTGGGTACGAGTCCAACTTACATCATGTGCAGCGCCTCCACCTCATCAGGATCTGTGCTTCCGCAGGGAGATGGTCCTGGTGAGGAACTCCTTCTTGGTGCCATCCATTGTTGAGTAATCTCACACTCACACAGTGGGGTTCTTTTTCTCAAGGACATCTTTATTGAATACAGGGATGTAGCAGACTGCCCCATGCAGCTGCCGGCTCTAGCAGCACATCTCTCCGTGCTGTCCCTTTGCCAGGTACGCCCTCCCGTAATGAAGTGGGATTCCCTTTCTCCTAGGGAGATCACCGCTGTGCCAGGTCCCTGGACACAGTATGGCGTAGACAAACTTAAACGATCACTCTGCTACCTCTAGTTACTGCACTAGGGTCACAAAAGTGATTCTCCAACCTTCTACCTTCTGGTTACTATTTCTCAACCAACAACAACACTAACTGTCAGTGTTGTGCCCTTTATACTCCAGGGGGCAGGCGCATCTCTGAGGTCACTATCCAGGGACTCAGAGCATACAGCCACTCCCGTCCTTACACAGGGCACCACACAAGGGAGTGAGGGAAAACCTCCATAACTACTGTTGGCAGGCCTGTACTTACCAGGACTTACAGCCAACAGGGAAGATGTATGCAGTCATTATTATGCATGGCTACAATATATTAAACCATCTTATATTGTAGCAAAAAAGATCTTACAGTTGATTATAGTTATTATCAACACTATGAAGAGTCATTTAAAACTTACATGTGATCATATAAATTTGTAACGCTTGCACTACCCACAAACAAGACAAGACCCCGGTACTGAGGTGGGGAGGTATTAAACCACGCACCGACAGCAGCGGAGGCGTGCCTGGAAGGCGGATTGTCAGCATAGCCGGGTCTGGGTAGGAGAGAGAGGGTTAGTCTGTATACTCACCGGGGTCTTGGGTTATAGAGAGCAGCGTAGTCGAAGTCCGTTAAACTGTGGTCTGGGATTGGAGAATTGAGAGTTGTCGAAGTCCGTGTAGCCGCGATCTTGGGTTGGAGAGGTAAACGTAGTCGAGGGTAAGCCAAGGTCGATATCCAGAGAGGTTTCACTAACAAGCCGGGTCGGTACACAAAGAGACAAACTGCAAGACCAGACTGGAACAGGAGCAAGACACAACAGAACTGTGAGGCACACAAGGCTACATGAGATTATGCTGAGCGATGTTAGAAAGTGCGAGCAAGGCATAAGAAGGAGAAGCAGCCTTTTGGTTAAAAGCAAGTTTAATAAAACAACAAGGCACAAGGACCTTTAACGCCGGTTCTTGTGAAAGGGGCGGGTGTGAGTGCTGGACCTGGCAGGCAGGGGGGCGCTGCACACAAACTTTCCGCACCCCTGTGCTAGTGTATGGTATTAACGCCTGTACACATCCCTACGCATTTTAAACTGATTGCTGGGTGAGAGCGCAGGGCCTCTGAAGCTCTCTTACCTTCTCCTTGGCGATCTCTTCCTGCAGGGTCCCTCATCGTGGCGCCACAACGTCAAAGGGTGTCGCGTTGCAGTGACGACGAGACATCACATGCTGCCATGTGGGGTCGCGTTGTCATGGTAACGCAGCGTCATGTTGTCGTGGCAATGTGATATCACGCACCGTCCCATTGTTGCTCCCCTCCGGCAATCAGTTTAATTGTTATGGGAGAGTGCGCTGGGACCTCTGCAGTGGCACCGACAGCACTGCCTCCAGCCGGCCCCATACTCAGGAATAACTGAAACTCAGGTTTGCTTTTATCAGAACATGTACGTAAACATTTCAACATAAAGCAGCATTATCAGGGGTTTGTAGGCATCGAGGTCCATTCTGACAGTGCATATTTAATCATCAATAACAAGTATTACACAAGTGTCATATAAAATGATGCCGTACAGAACCCTTTGTTTTTTTTTGTTACAGATAATGTATTTATTACTATTAGAATAGAAATGTAGGGTGAATATTTATTCTGAAGTACTACTTCATTAGAAACAAAATAAAATAACAATTTCACTTCAGTCAACTGAAATCTGATGCAGCTTCCTGATTAATTTATTTAGGATAAATTATATGTTCTCTTATAGCAATTAACATGATTTAATGGATACTGAAAATGTACAGTGGTTTTCTATGATAAGTAGAACATGGACATTTAAGCTAGAGGAGTAAAATGTTCAGCTCTCCACTAAATTGAAATATGATATAACTGGACATAGAGTATTAACCTTCATTAACCTTCTACGCGTCCATTAGCAGGAGAGCACATGGTTATTTACTCTGAAGGAAGTGGTTCTGTTCTGTGCATGTACAGTAATTACAACGTGTCACAATTTACTACACAGGCAGAGTAGTCAAGGAAAGAGATGTCAGTCGAGATGCAAAGAGTAACAAGAGCAGCAAAGGACATTGCCTGGGTTGAAATGATGTTCATTAGCTCAATTTGAGGCAGGAATGTGTGTAAATAAACCCTGGCAGCTGCAGCGGCTCCCGTTTCTCAGGGCTGTGGCAGGAATGTATGGAACAGAACACATGGAAACATGACTATTTGTTAAATAATAATTGCCAGGCAATACAATATTGCATTTACTTTTATTGAAGCAGAAAAAAATTGATATTATACTGATACTTTTTGATAAGTGGCTGAGTAAATAGTTGTGTTTGTCCATATTGAGAAAAGAAACCATAACTTCATACATGGTGTTCTTAGCTATAAGACCAATTGGTTTAAAGCAGCAGTCAAATAGCCACTCCCCCCTCCCCCCTCTTTAAAATGTGCATCAATACAATCCACACAATGATAAGTAATTAGCTAAGTTGCCGATCGATCCGTTCCCTTGTGATCGATCGTCGAAGCTGTGGCTCTGGGGTTCACTAAATGTGTGTCAGTGCAGCAGAAGAGGACCAAAGATGCAAAGTTCTGTGGGGAACATCATGTGACCAGGCAGTCACTAGATACAATTGGTGCACTGCTAGATAGAGGGCAGGGCTCAAAAAGGGATGTGCTAGAGCCTGTTTCAGAAGAGGAAGGGGATGTGACGTTGTAAATGGTTGCTATAGAAACAAAAAATGCTTGTTACATTAGTATACATTCAAAATGTAATTTAGAGATTTTTTTTATTTTAAATGCTACAAGTATTTTTTCTCATAGTACATAACTAATTTTTTTTTTTTTTTAAAGCACGTAGGATATTGCTTGGTCTGCAGCTGTAAGAGCAATCTACAGAGTTCCACTTTGCCTGACCACACCACAAGAAAGATATCCCCTGATAATCTCTTCTCAATAGTCAGGCTGAGGGCAGGTGGGGACAGCTGCGTGTGGGGACCACATCATTAACTATGTAGTGTGTTCATCAAACTACCAAGGCAAGTGTGTATGAATTTGTGACTAGTCTTGTGGTCATGTCCCAGCCTTTGAAGTGGGCAGTACTTTGTATATTAAATCGAGTAAGTTCTTGGTATTTGTTCACGAAAGTTGGAATTTCTGGAGATATCTGGTTTTGAAGTAAATTAATGTAATAACTAGTGACATACCGCTCACCTAAATTATTATTAATTAACTCTATAATATCAGCTGGTGCAAAGGAGATATGGATGACAAACATACATATATAAGGAGACAAAAGATGCTCCTAAAAAGATCCCCCTTTACTGCACAACAAAGCCGAAAATATTACACAGGTATGGTAACCCACTAGAGTAATGGTATAGGCTATAAGGGTACAATTAAGTAACCGCTCCCAACACTGTGAGAGGACAATTACCACTAAAATGCCTAAAGGCAAAAAAATAATAAATGATTTATTAATATTCAAGAATCGACGCAGTAACACACACTCAAAATATCATAAAAACAATTAAAACATAAATCACGGGTGATGCAGGGTAAGGGGGTATAATTGTAGGGTTAGTTCCCAAATAATGGTCAGGAAGTCAGGAAGCAGCAGCCACGTAGTTACTCCTCCTCCTCCCTCCGTGAACAGCGCTCCATGGACAAGTGTCTGTCTGCAGAGTTTTTTTTGTAGCTGCAGTTTCTGTATATCTAGTGTGTGGGTTTGTGTGAGTGAGTGTCTGCTGCAGAGTGTGTGTGTGTCTGCTGCAGAGTGTGTGTGTGTCTGCTGCAGAGTTGTGTGTGTGTCTGCTGCAGAGTGTGTGTGTCTGCTGCAGACTTTGCGTGTGTGTGAGTGGCTGCCGCAGTGTGTGTGTGTGTGTGTCTGCTGCAGAGTTGTGTGTGTCTGCTGCAGAGTTGTGTGTCTGCTGCAGAGTTGTGTGTGTGTGTTTGTATGTCTGCTGCAGAGTTTGTGTGTGTGTGTCTGCTGCAGAGTGTGTGGGTGTGTGTGTCTGCTGCAGAGTTTGTGTGTGTCTGCTGCAGAGTTGTGTGTGTGTGTTTGTATGTCTGCTGCAGAGTTTGTGTGTGTGTGTCTGCTGCAGAGTGTGTGGGTGTGTGTGTCTGCTGCAGAGTTTGTGTGTGTCTGCTGCAAAGTTTGTGTGTGTGTGTGTCTGCTGCAGAGTTTTTGTGTGTAGCTGCAGAGTGTGTGTGTGTGTGCGTGCGTGTGTGTGTGTGTGTGTGTGTGTCTGCTGCAGAGTGTGTGTGTGTCTGCTTCAGTGTGCGTGTGTGTTTGTGTGTGTAGCTGCATTGTGTGTGTAGCTGCAGCTTGTGTGTGTGTAGAGCTGCAGTGTGTGTGGTGCTGTTGTGTTGTATGCATGTGTAGCAGCAGCAGCAGAGTTTGGATGTAGCTACAGCGTTTGTGTGTAGCAGCAGTTTGTGTTGTGTGTGTGTGTGTGTGTACACACACACTGGGGGCGGCAGTGTGTGGATATAGATAGCTGCAGTGTAAGTGTATATAGAGGTGCTTTCATGTATTTACCATTTTATTTTAATAAAACAATCTATATAACTGTACAAAAGTGTTTATTATTTATGAAAAAAGCCTACATCTAGCCTATAATAGTAATAATCCCCTCAGAACAGGGCATTACTGGATTAAAGTCCCTCGGGCCTTCAACTCTTCTAGCCAGGTCATTATTGCCCATTTTTTCAGGGATTATTACTTAAGTATATGATGTAATATTATTACCAGCTTGACCTTATATAGGTTCAACAATGTACTCATTGGTTAAATTGAGAGAAGGGCATTTTAGAAATGCAACTCGCGTATTCATTTATCACATGTCAGAACAGTGCAAAAACGGCTTTTTTAGAAGAGATTTATTATTATCGTTTATCTGTAAAGCGCCGACATATTCTGCAGCGTGGTACAATGGGGTAAAGAGATTTGATAATTACATAGAAATAAGGACATACATGCACAAACAGATACAGTAGTTAATGAGGGTCCTGCGCGTGAGAATTTACGCTCTAGAGGGAATGAGGGACAATGTTGAAAAAAAAAAGGTAAAGTGACTGCTCATTGCGGGATGAAGTATACCTTAGGTTGTAGTCTAGCCCAACAGCTAATCCTATTAAGGTACGAGGGTGGAGATGTTAGGGGTGTTAGATAGCATAGTGATTGGTCCGGGTGCACAGCTAGTCCCAATGGGGTTGGAGCGGGGGGAGGGGAAAGAGATGTCAGGGGTATGCCAGATCGGTTTGCTTGAAAGGGTATGTTTTCAGAGAGTGTTTAAATGTTTCCATGCTGGGGGTGAGTCTGACGGTGCGAGGCAGGGAATTCCAGAGTGAGGGGGCAGCACGGGAGACATCTTGTAGGCAGGAGTGAGAGGACGCTATACAGCAGGAGGAGAGGCAGATGTCCTGGGCAGAATATAGGTGGTGTTTAGGGATATATTTGGGATTGAGGGCTGAGATGTAAGGGGGGGCAGTCGTTGAGAGCTTTTTAAGTCAGAGCTAGGGTTTTACATTTTATTCTAGAGGATATGGGAAGCCAGTTTGGGGACTTGCGTAGTGGAGCACTGAGTGAGGTAGATGAATCTGGCAGCAGTTTTGGATGGATTGAAGTTGGGATAGGTGGATAAGGTGAATGGCTTGCAACTGTGCGTCATATCCAAATGAGACAAACGTTCAAAATTACATATTTATGGCTATTTCTTAAGCTGTGAGTTTGCAGATCGCACAGTCATAGCTGAAAATCTGGCCTACACCAAAGTAAAAAAATTTTTTTAGACTTTTGCTGCAGAGGGAGAGAGAGGGAAAGAGAGGTAGGGAGAGACCTACATTTTTGGCTGGTGGTTTCTGGATTATTGAATAGGTACAAGATAATCTCATGACCAAAGTCACAGATTCTCAAGAAAAGAAGTACATTTGTGGAGCAAACCCTGGGCATGTTCGAACATATCGGTTAATGCCACTTTAAAATAAATACAATACCATGGGAAATTAATAGTGACAATAGTAAAAATACAAAAAATATTTACAATTAAAACACAGGAAGGTGTGGTTGGCAAGTGTGATGTATTTTGAAGGTTTAAACAAAACAATGTCTGAAGGACACAAATATATAGCCAGTACCGGTTGATACAATTGCATTGGTGGTCACTCATCTACTGTATAAATATCTAGAATCAATAGTAGTGAGCCTAAGTCATTGATGACTATTTATATAGTCACTTCCAAGACACAATTGCAAAATCTGTAAACAAAGAAGTCCAGAGCAACATCCAATGTGACAAAAATACACAGTGAAATACCTATATATCTCTTGAAAAAGGGTCCTTTAGTTAACCCTTTGGCCAAAGCGTATAAGTCTGCGAGCCACTTTCAAGGCATAACCATAATATCGCAGTTCCTAACACTAACCTAACACAATCGCAAAATCTATAAGAAATAACATTGGCTATTTGTTCACCCGTAACTTGAATCAGCTATTATGTAAACGATTAGACGTCTACAATATGCTTACCACTATAATAGTGAAATGGCAAGTGAGTCCAAACAGTGATAACTATGTGTTGGGTTCATCTAAATTAACGTTGATAAAATGCAGCTCTAACTGGCTGCTAAATCACGAGCTATTTGGATATATTGGCAGCGTCATACTGTATGTGAAGCTGAGTATCTGTGACTTCGGTCATAAGATTGTCTTCATTCACTCCTTTTAGTACATAGGTATCACCCCATTGCCATAGCAGTGGCAAATGGGCATTATGATATCACTCCCTTTCCATTAGTTTGATCAAATGGCACTATTTGTTACCTGTTCAGCGGTGTTATACCTCTTTTTGCCACTGCGTAGTTTCTATATTAATTTGCATCAAATAGGCAAAAATTAAGTAAAAAGTGCATGCAAATGGAATGTTAAATATGGCAAGATTTCTGCACAGATTTCTATCACTTCAAATTGTAATGTATTTTCACAGCGATTTTGCACTGCTAATGAGTACACGGACAATGTAAAACACGGAAAAAAACAAAAAGGTCCATTTATAAAGCTATATAAAGTGGAACCGATGGACTCTTTTGTTGCAAATTGTGTTGAAAAATATTTGTGAGAGAGACCGCATCTATGCAATAATAGATAATACCAGATGTAAGTACTGTGCGTTACAGCAGGGGTGCGCAAACCTTTCCCTCTGCGCTCCCCTGTCTGCACTCCCCCGCTGCTCACGCCCCCCTCCTTAACATGTCTCCGGCATCAAATAGCGCCGTGGAGTCAGGTGACCCTGCAGTGTCATTTTACGCTGCGTTGTCATGGCGATGCGTCGCCGGAGACTAGGTAAGTGACGTTACAGGAGCCTCATGCGATCCCCCGGCATTTAATTTAAATGCCTTGGGGAAGAGCGGGGGGCCTCTGCAACCACCGCGCCCCCCTGAAAAATCTTGCACCCTCCAGTTTGCACACCCCTGCGTTAGAGTTCCTACTGCATAGCATAGAAGTTGTGTAATTGGCGACAAAATAGTGTGGCACTTTCTCCATGCTACTGAAATGCTTTGAAATCATGGCTCAGGCTGAAATTGTAATAGAAAAGAAATGCCTGAGTGACAAAGTTACAGTGCAGCTACAACCCTTCCTTGCAATCGAGGTCTGCAACACATTGCAAAGTAGGGTGATGCTGACCACTCTCTGACTGCAAAATATGAAACCTTTAAGACCCACCTTAAAACACACCTGCTTAAAGAAGCATGTGAATAGCACCGTGACTAATACTAGACACATGGTGCATAAAGCTTGGCCCCCTGCAGACGCACTTACCAGAATTCCGTCCTACTGCCTCTGTACGTACTTCCTACCTACCAATTAGACTGTAAGCTCCTTGGAGCAGGGACTCCTCTTCCAAAATGTTACTTTTACAGTATGTCTGAAACACTTATTACCTGGATCTGTTATTTGTAATTTGTTATTTATATGATCACTAGCTTTTGGACCTGGCACATCTCCCCGCGCTGCTGACGCATCTCCCCTCGCTGCCGGAACATCTCCCCGCGCTGCTGCTTCATCTCCCCTCGCTGCTGGCACATCTCCCTGCCCTCCCTCTCCCCCTGCTGCTAGCACATCTCCCCGCCCCCTCTCTCCCCCTCCTGCTGGTACATCTCCCCCTGCTGCTGGCACATCTCCCTGCGCTGCAGCCACACCTCCCCTCGCTGCCAGCACATCTCCCTGCCCCCTCCCCCTGCTTGCACATCTCCTCCGCGCATCCCACATCACACAGACACAGAGACACACACAGCCCTGATCCAGACAAGGACACGTCCCCTCCCCTAGAAGCCATGCCCCCAACCCCCCCCCCCCACCCCCCGCTCCTGCTCTAACATTTTTGCAGGACACCCGATGGAAACTTAAAATGTCCATCATTTGGGAGGTGAGTCATATTGGAAGCTCAAAATAGTTGCGTTGACCTACAAATCCGCAGCTGAATGTCCAGTAAAAGTTTCGTTGTGCTACGTCGTGCCGTTTGTGAGATTTCGATGCTTTGGACATACAAACAAACGGAATAACAAACTTAGAAATATATTATAGATGTCACGTGTATTACTACTGTGAAGCGCTATGTACATTAATGGCGCTATATAAATAAAGACATACATACAAACTACAGTACTCATTACTAGGAAACTACTTTGTTTTTAGGGCTATAAACATGACACAAGTTAAAGAGTAATGAACAGCAGACTTCATCAATGAAGGTATTAATACTGTGGGTTTGATGCGATGACGTGCTTGTTGCTATTTATTTTTTTTTTGCATCATGTTCGTAATAGCCATTTAACTGTCAATTTCTCTGCAAAATACCACGTTTCTACAAAAAAAGTACTCTAGTTTAGATTTAAATGTTCTGCCAATTTTAGTGGATAACTATAAAATGGGGAAAAATATATACCGTATATTTGTAATGCCTTGCAGTCCGACAGTCAGTCTGCATTTCTTTTCTGCAAAGAACTTATCCGTCCGTATCCTGTTTCATTTTTCCCTTTTATCCTAACTCTGTCTCACACAAATATGTAACAACAAACTAATGTTACAATGTCCATAAGAAAAACTACCAGTTTTGCCTCACCTGTTGTCGTAAGTCACTAGTCTTAAACTGGAATTAATAATGCGGGGCAGCTTAAGTTTCTGCCCTACTGCACCATTCTGTAGTCAAGGTATGCAAGGTTTAGCTGTACAAGTTCCAAGTTGCAGGCTGATCTGGTGTCTCCAGCAGGGCCGCCAATAGATTTCCCGGGGCCGAATACTAGAACTTCAGAGTGTCGGCGCCGCCCCCACCCCAATCCCCCCCCATGTCAGCGGCCTTGTGAAACCTCCTCTTTCATACTTGTATTTCCCCCCCCTGTCTTTCACTCTTCTTCTCACTCTTCCCCCTCTCTCTCTTAGCCCTATCTCTCCTCTGTCTCTCCTTCCCCTCCTCTGGTATCACTCAGTTACCCCCTCTCACTAAATCCCACTCCTCACACTCATTTCCTCCTCCTCCCCTGGCCACACACACAATTCCCCCCAATACCCATACAATTACCCCTCCCATACTGCCCACACAACCACTCCTCCAGTACATACACAATACCCACTCCCAATACAAAAGTACCCCTCCCAAATACAGACACCACTACACCCACCCAGATATAAACTCCCCCCTCCAGATACAAATGCCACTACCCCCAGATACAATTACCACTACTACCCCACCCCAGATACAATTACTACTATCTTCCCCAGATACAATTACTACTATCTTCCCCAGATACAATTACCACTACTACACCCAGATACAATTACTACGAGTAGCACCCCAGATACAATTACCACTACCCCAAGATACAACTACCACCACTACCCCGCAAATACAATTACCTCCCCACCACAAATACAATTACCCCCCAATTACCACCACCCCCACAAATACAATTGCCTCTGGTTGCTGTCGCCAGGCCCTGGCTCTCCCCAGCTACTTCTGCCTCTTCCAACTTCGGGCCTGCCTCTCTTTCTCACGGTACACGCCGGAACTGGGCCTGGTGTGGGAAGAGGCAGACAGCAGCTGGTGGAGTGCTGGGGACCGGTGGCGGCAACCAAAGACCTGGCAGCTGGGCTTGGCCTCTGTTTACCACTGCTGGGCCTTAGCTCCCGGCTCTCCCCACCTGCTGCCTCCTCTTCCCACACTGGGCCTCTCTACTGTCGATTCAAACCAGAAGCTGGGTGCACAAAGAAGTCAGGCCCAGTTTCCAGCATGCACCGGCAGGAGAAAGACAACATCATGGGAAGAGGAGGCAGCAGCTGAGAAGAACCAGGAGCCAAGTACCGGCGGCAACAACAAAGGCCCAAATTGGGCCTCTGGCTGGGACCAAATTCCAGCACCGGCCGGGCCACCCACATCCACCGGGCCGGGACACTTTTCCCAGCTCTCCCTCTTTTTCGGCGGCCCTGGTCTCCAGCACTAAAGAAGACCCTAAAGATGACAAGGAACATACTACTAATGCAGGAATATTTTCTTGCACTTCAAGTCAAGGTGGCTTCTACAGCTAACTCACTGTATATATGCAGCCCTGAACGTCTTATGGACCTATAACTTGCTTATACATGAGGTAGAGAGAAACTAGTATCCAGAAATTTTGCATTCAGGAACAGGTCCTTTTTTATCCAGAAGCAGAGAGAGAATTCAGCAATGCAGAGTTGTCAGCTACAACAGTCTCTCCTAGCAATCTGGACTGGAGTCAGAGAACAGCAGCTATCAGTCTACAGGATTGATCTCTAGGACTTGCAATTACAATTGTACTCGAGCTCTATGAAGATAATTGCAGGATCTACTTTCCAGCAGTTCTGTTGCTGCAATTTCATGTACTCCGTTGTCTCACGGGTGTTCCTCACTGGAACTAGTCCTCTAGATTTTTCTACCAGAGCAGGGTAATACACCTTAGATCCACCTTGCACCACTCAATGAACTGGAATTCTATTAGTTAAAGAGGCAATCCAATACGTTTTGTTTTTGTTCCTTCATTTAAATTATTTTTTAAATACAGGATAGAAGCAGGGGTTCTCCGGAGCTGAACCCCATTAATTTCAGTTCCGGGGAACCCCTGCTTCAGGAGATACTTCCCTCCATAGTTGATGTTGGTAGCCACTCAAGGTTCACTATATAGCTGCTTTTCAAAGCTCACAAGCACTGTGGACCAATAGGAAGCCTTGACGTCACCTGGTGTGGATTCCTATTGGTCTATCTGATTGGGGGCTTTAAACTGGAGGAGATACTGGCTCCCCCTTCGGAGGTAAGTATCTCTGGAAGCAGGGGGTCCCCAGAGCTGAATTTAATGGGGTTCAGCTCCGGTGACCCCCTGCTTTAATCCTGTATTAAAAAGTAAGAAAAGAAAAGTGGCTTGAATTTTTCCTTTAAACTGTTCCACAGTTGTATGTATGTATGTATGTATGTATGTATGTATGTATGTATGTATGCCATGCATGTATGTATGTATGTATGTATGTATGTATGTATATCTTTATTGATATAGCCCCATTAATGTACATAGCTTCACAGCTTCACAGCAGTAATACACGTGACATAATCATATTAATAGCAAATAATACAAATAACACATAATGGGAAGAAGTGCTTCAGACATAAAAGTAATTTAAAGGGGGGTATGCTGCACTCCACAATAATAAATTAAAGTATACAGTTTACCGGTGCTGCTGGTTCAAGAAAGTACCTGTCAGGTATGTTCCAAAGAAATACTCAGGAAAGAAGGATCCAACGCTCCACGGTTTTTATAATTAAAGTTAATGTATTGTGCCACACAACGTTTCGACCAATCTATTTGTCGAAACGTTGTGTGGCACAATAAATTAACTTTAATTATAAAAACCGTGGAGCGTTGGATCCTTCTTCCTTAGATATAAAAGTGACATTTAGAAAAAGTAGTCCCTGTCCCAAAGCGCTTACAATCTAATTGGAAAACTTCCTATATACAATCTTACAATTCAGGCCAACAGAGGCTGAAGCAAACGTTCATGGGAGTACTAGTACTCTAGGACTATTCACTCTATTAAGGTCAATGGGAATTTTTAGTCCATAGGAAATAACAGCAAAACAGTAAATATCAACAGCTCACATACTCCATGTTATGTATATATTATACAGGGTGTGTGTGTATATATAAATATGCACTTCACGGTACAGCGCCTCCACCTGATAAGGGATCCCACCGTATGCAGGATAGCCCCTCACAGGAACCAATACAGTGATGGTAACACACACAGGTATTGTACTGTATAACTGTTTACTAGCATGCTAATAACAATAACAACCACCACACAACATCCCCACAATGCACTGCCCCAACACAGTGTTCACCACCCCGGTGGGGTTCCCCCAAAGTACTGAGGGTGCCTGAGCACCTAACCACCCTGGTGTCCACAGAACTCTTTGATAAAACTCCTCCACGGCGGGAAAGTTGTCAGAGTATTTTTAAGGTGTGTCTTTATCTCTGGCATATATGCCCAATAAATAGTTCTACGTTTTTTGCCTCCAGCTCTTGTTAACTTTTGCAGTGCTCTACTTGCTACTTCTTCTATTTTTGTCCACAGAACAATGCCCACCCAAAGAGTGTGTGTGGACTAGCGCTACCCCTGTGTAGAGTCGTTGATGCCTGGTGGTACCTTCCTGGTCTCAGGCCAGACCAGGGTATATGGAAGATTCTGGATCAGCAGAGCCGCAATGTGATCCCACGATGCGGGGTCTGCCAACTCCCTTCTCGCCTCACTGGTGATATCCGCCTCTTGAGGGAGCTCAGCTGGAGTGTCTCCTTTAAAGTTTGTAGGCCCTGGGCCTGGTCCCAGCCCGCAGGGCACCGCGTGGCCATCGGGTCACCGGTGTAATACTGACACTGTGAGCTAGGGGAAAGAATCCCTATCTGGGGCCTTCCCTGCAGCACACACAAGCTGTAAGGGCTCAGGGCCTAACTGGGACCTGTGGGGGAATCTGGCCTAGTCCGGGAGCCACTGTATCTATCCCCTTCCTCTCCTGCTATCTTCAGCCCTATTGGCTGGCTGGCCCACATGGGTTCCCTCTCCTGGAGGATCCTGGGACCTGTAGTCCCGTGCAGAGCCTCCTATAATGGCCGCCGCACTTTCAGCCATCTGTGCATGTGGGACGCAACATCCTGAACATCCGCAACTTCCAAGATGTCTGCCGCCTGTACCGGTGCGCTCCCGATTGCGCGGGGCTCCAGCACCTAGTCACCAGCTCCCCCGCACCTAGCCGTGTCCATCGCAGAGCCCCGGCGGCTCAAAGCAACAGCTTCCCCTCACCGGAAGTAAGGAGGGGCTCTGCTATATATAAAAGAGACAGCACACCGCATTGTGCTGTCTCTTTTTACCAGTGTTAAACCTGGTATATTGGTTCTATTGGATATCTATGGGATAAGCATCAGTCTTTAGGACATGGATGGTGTGTGCATTTCTGGACTTACCTGTATATATATATATATATATATATATGTAACACTTGTTTCCCCCCCCCCCCACACCCCACACCCCAATCTCATAGGGTCTATTAGGGGAAAGCTGCTCTGGTTACGCATGGTAGTGTGGTGCAGACCTGCTGGTAACAGGGGGCCCTGAGTCTCCCGCCTGGTGTTATGCGAGAGGTCAGGAGAGGCTTCTGGGGTCTTGCCCGAATCGTACTCACGGTGACAGCGCCTCCATCTCTTGCAGCCCCCAGAGATGTGGGGAGAATTCTCTGCAGGAGAACTACCTCTTCTTCCTGATAGATTTCAGTCTCAGGCCAGAAGAATGTGGAAACAGATGCTCTTTATACTGGTTGCTCTCTCTCTCACACAATCAATGGCAGTGTACAGTTTACACTGAATCAATTCTTTAGCAAACAGGTCTTCAGCTTTAGGATGTCCCTTGAACTACACTCCTGGCCACTGGCTACCAGGAGCAGTCCTTGCTCTTCCCTTACCCTCTGATGAAATCAGCTTGTCTGATGAAACGTGTAGGTCTAGATGTGCTGTGGATGTCTTGTGTTGATCCGTGACTTGCCGCATACTTCCAACCAAGTGCGCGGCGATATCAGCCGTTCTGCTGAATCCGCCCCCCTCCCCACCCCACCCCCCCGGTGGGAACCAGGAACATCTGGTGGTGTGTTCCCAGGGGAAGTTCGTGGAGTGACTGATGTCGCGAGTTCCTGCTGGACGGTGACTCACGAGAGTCAGAGCGGAGCTTGCAGAGCAGTGGCATCTCGCTGATCATTCGAAGCATGAGTATTAATCTCATAAAATGCTTTTTAACCTTCTTTGTTTGTGAGTTCAATTTATGAGCTTTTGGAATATTAAACCTATTTTTGCACAGTAATGCACTAGGATTGGGTGCTTTTTTTTGTTGTTTTTTATATATATATATTTATATATTATTTGTGTGTGTGTGTGTGTGATATTGGCCAGTAATGCCCTGTTCTTCTGGGATTATTACTTAAATGTAGCCAAACACAGTGGATTGTTCTTCAAGCACTGTCAAGGTTGTAACATTATAAACTCTTTAATGCAACTTGTTTCTTTTGATAGACCTTGTTTTGCACTGGTTTTCCCTGGCTTTCCAGCTGGGAGATATTGGTAAATAAATAACCCCCTAAATCGAGAGTGAGCAAGGGACACGATGAACCCCTTTCTTGCCAGTCGCAATGTATTGTATGTCTCTCTGGCAACAAAGGAGTTAAGGTGCAGTATAAGGGGCCAAAAAGTGACTCGTTAAAAAATTGCTTACAGGCCAGCAGTCCAAATAAAGCCTCAACGTTCAATGCAAAACCTAGCCCGCAAATCTACCCAGCAGCCACGCAAGCTGCATCCCTTAAGGCTGTGAATCTCTTAAGTACAAACCGAAGCACAATTTCCAAAGTAATAAATTCTAAAGTATAAAACTTTACTGAAAGCTGCTTTTGTTGCAGGTTGAGTGTCCAGCCACATCTTTTTTTCATTTACTTTCTTGTTGTTGTGGTTAATAACAATTGGAGCCATGTTCTGGACATTCATAAGTAGTTGCAGATGTACCAGAAAAGCTCACTTCATCAGGTTGGGTTTAGGATTGCGCCCATTCCATAAAGAGATAATTCCACATCACACCCAGGGTACAGCCTGCTTTGGTCTTGCTGCGCTGAAATGCTGGGATTATGAAGGCAGCTGGGTATTTTTTTTTTCCTTGAGAAAGCCTTTGTAGACTATTTTAAATCATATTACCTATAATGAATGTCATGGATTATTAATATGGTGCTGTGGTTCTACATTCTATATTGAACCTACTGAGCTCACTTTTAAATGAAAAGTCAATTGCGTAAGTGTTAGATGGTTATCAATGAAATGCCTCATGATATCATTTACAGGTATTGAATAATACTGCCTGAGTTTGGATACATTTTTCTGTTTTTTTGACATTCGGTAGTGTTATGATGACTTTGCTGATGATACTAAATTGTGTAAGGTAATAGAATCAGAGCAGGATGTAATTTCTCTCCAGAAGGACTTGGAGACACTGGAAACGTGGGCAGGTAAATGGCAGATGAGGTTTATTACAGATAAATGTAAGGTTATGCATTTGGGAAGCAAGAATAAACACGCAACTTACAAATTAAATGGGATAAATTTAGGGGAACCCTTGATCGCAAAGGATTTAGGAGTGCTTGTAGACAGCAGGCTTAGCAATTGTGCTCAAAGTCATGCATTAGCTGCAAAGGTACACATGTTCTTGTCTTGCATTAAATGGGCAATGGATGGAAGGGAAGTAAACATAATTATGCCCCTTTACAAAGCATTAGTAAGACCAAACCTTGAATATGGAGTACAATTTTTGGCACCAATCCTAAGAAAAGACATTATGGAACTAGAGAGAGTGCAGAGAAGAGCCACCAAATTAATAAAGGGAAGATAGGAGAAAGGAAGAGGCACACAAATTGTAGTGGAATCAAATGATTTCAAATGTATTAATGCATCAGAGCTAACAATGGTAACGTTTCAGGACAAGCAGTCCCTTCCTCAGACCAAACAGGTGTTTGGTCTGAGGAAGGTACTGCTTGTCCTGAAACGTTACCATTGTTAGCTCTGATGCATTAATACATTTGAAATCATTTGATTCCACTACAATTTGTGTGCCTCTTCCTTTCTCCTATCTTGCTATTACTTTGGATCCAGCTTTGGGACGCCAGGATCAACGGAAGGTGAGCACCAAATGTAAACTCCATGAAAAACTTTTTCTTTAAAGCAGTGGTGTGCCACCTATAATCTCCTTTGTATTGCAAATTAATAAAGGGGGTGGACAATCTAACTTTTATGTGGAGAGGCTAGCTAAATTAGATTTATTTACAGTACATTAGAAAAGAGGCGTCTAAGATATGATAACTATATACAAATATATTCGGGGACAGTACAAGGAGCTTTCAAAATAACTATTCATCCCAAGGGCAGTACAAAGGACACGGGGTTGGAGGAAAGGATATTTCACTAGCAACAAAGGAAAGTTCTTTACAATAAGTACAGTAAGGTTCTTTATAGTAAGGGCAGTTAAAATGTGGAATTCATTACCCATGGAGGCTGTGATGGCAGATACAATAGATTTGTTCAAAAAAGGTTGGACATCTTTTTAGAAATGAAAGGTATACAGGGATATACCAAATAAGTAAACATGGGAAGGATGGTGATTCAGGGAGTCACCTGATTGCCAATTCTTGGAGTCAGGAAGGAATGTGCAGTATTTTCCCCTCATGAGATATCATTGGATGATATGACACTGGGGTTTTTTGTTTGCCTTCCTATGGATCAATAAGTATGTATAGATACAGGATAAAGTATCTGTTGTCTAAAAATTTAGCGTAGGTTGAACTTGATGGACGCATGTCTTTTTTCAACCTCATCTACTATGTAACTATGTATGTGATATTCTTAATAAATCTAAGTAGCATTTATTATTGTATACCTCTCTTCACCAACATTCTGTGCACAGACTGTACCTTTTAGCAGCTGTATAGGAAGCTGTAATTATCTAAAATAAAGGTGCCACTCAGTCCAAAGAGACTTTTCTGAAAATGTTAAGAATGTAGTTTTTTTTTTTTTTTGCAACTTAAAATGTTATTGGTTTTCAAGACAAAGCATAAATACACAATAATCCTCCCATTATTTCAATTAACATCCAAATAAAATAAACAAGAAACACAAATCCATTCATTTTAATGCAGTCACTTGATGAAACGAACATTAGTTGTCAGTCTTTTGTCTTAGTTTCCATTGCAAATATCATGCTAAACTAACCAAACCCGCTTCCTTAAAAAAAGGAACTAAGTCATTGAATAAAGAAAAGGTGTTCAGTTCAGAAATTTCTCAAACAAAATTGTTCACTAACACTAAAAAGCAGATTTTTCATGGATTTATTTTTAAGCATGTAAATAATTTATTTTTAAAGTTATATTTACATTGAAATCTCAGTGGCTGCATTTATGATCGGGATTCCCAAAAAGGAATAAATATATATATAGATATACAAAAGTGATCAGCAGAACAGAGAACAATGACTACAGTGCTTCAAACATCTGGAGAAAAGGGAAATTAATAACAAACAATACCTTTTTACTCAGACTACTTTATCTAAATCGGGGGCTCCCAAACTTTTCCATCTTGTGGACCACTTCATTGTTAATAATTGTGTGGAGAACCACCATACATAATTAACTCTGTTCATCAATATACTCGGGCTACCAACAGAAATCTTTGGGCCCAGGACAAAGTAGCAGCAAACCCCATGGTGCACTTGGGAGGTGGGGGGAGGGAGGGGTGTGAGTGGAGAAGGTATAGTCCCGTGGGAGAAAGAGGTGTATATATGAGTTTGGGGGGGGGGGGTCTGGAGCAGAATGTAGGAGAGAGAGGTGGGACCACGTGGGCTTGCAGGAGAAGCAACACATAGGTCTACCTGTAAGGCCTAATGGGCGGCGGCCGGTGGAGGGGGGATTTAAGGCAGGAGATTTCGGATGTCGGGGGAATAACGGGGGGTCATTAGGTATGGGTTCAGTGGGAGTATGGACGTGAGGGTGGGTTAGGGGAATAGCGGAATAGGTATGGACCCAGAGGGAGTATGGGCTGAGGCGGGGAGGTCAGGTGTTAGCCCAGTGTGGGAGGGTGGCAGGCCCATCCAGATGCTGAAGGGAGATGGGCCCACTAGCCCGTTGGAGGGGACCTTTGTGGAAGTTAAACTTGAGTGCCATTCCGGCCCAACTTCCTGTCTAGGCCAACTGGGCCCCCCATAACTGCCAGACTCGAGACCCTTGTCCCAGATTTTCCCCACTGTCAGGGCCCCCGCATATACTAATAAATACTCTATATAATGTGATGACAATGTAGCTGTATATTACAGATGAGAATTTCCTCAAATTGATTTTAAGGGGCACTGGTAATAATCAAAATGTTCAGGGACAACTGTTCCAGAGATCACAGACTAAGTACCCTGGATCTAGATTAATTTATTTAGAAATATTTTCTAAATAGAAATGTAGCCATGCTGTAAAATGGTCTGCAGTTGTCTCCCCTGCTGGCAGTAAACCTGGTAAGTTACAGGGATGCCAGCAGTAATCATGGAGGTTTGCCCTCACACCCTGGTGAGGTGCCCTATGTATGGATGGGAGTGGCTACATGCTCTGAGTCCACAGTTAGTGACATCAGAGATGTGCCTGTTTCCTGAGGTATATAAGGCCCAGCACTGCTCAAAGTTAGTGTGTTGGAGGGAGAACGGTAGAGAGAGTTAAAGGAATAAGTCTATGTTGAGACTTGGGAAATGAAGGGCCCACTAGTGCAGTAACTAGTGGCCCGCTTTTACATTAAGCCTGACAAGGCCACATTGTGTCCAGGGACCTGGCACAGGGGTGATCTCCCTACGGGGAGAGGGGATCCCTCTCCATTGGGAGGGCGTACCTTTTCAAGGGACAGTACGGCGAGATGTGCGGCTGAGCTGTTCGCTGCAACGGGGCAGTTTGCTACATCAACAATAAAGATGCCCTGTTCAAAGACAACCCCACTGTGTGAGTGTGAAGTTACTCTCCAGTGGCAGTCACCACCAAGAAGAAGTTACTCATCAGGACCATCTCCCTGCGGACGCATAGATCCTGATGAGGTGGAGGCGCTGCACGTGATATAGGTAGGACTCGCACACACTACCTCAGCTGCCTGTCTAGAGTGACAATCCCCTAATACCATCATGCAGGAGACTCAGGAGTCCTGTTGCCTACAGGTGCACCACCAGACATGACCATGTAATGGGGGCTGGATAGACCACAGGGGCCAATATGAGATTGGGTGGGGGCCCAAGACCCGTTACAGAAATATATAGGAGTTTATTTGAGAGAATGGAATGTTCTGCTCGCCAATGTGAAATGCGAAACATACAGTATTATGTATCAATATATACAGTATTGCACTGCACATTGGTGAGCGTACTACTATCATCTCTGTAAACATGATCATCAGTGGTGATCACCTCATCAGTCAATGTATTAATGTTTTCTTCATTTGTTTATATTTTTGTGTGGGTGTGACAATATAATTTTAATAATAATAATAACTTTATTTCATGTAGCGCTTTTTTCCCAATGGGACTCAAAGCACAATTACAGTACAGTGCGAGATGCGCAGGACATAGGAATGTTACAGTCACAGTCCCTGCCCAGATGAGCTTACAATCTATGATTTGGTGCCTGAAGCACAGGGAGATAAAGTGACTTGCCCAAGGTCACAATGAGCTGAGATCGAGGATTAAACCAGTTTCCCCTGAATCAAACTCAGTGTCATTGTTTAGAGAGTCAGATTCTCTCAATATAAAATACATTTTTCTTCATTTAGGGCAAAGAAAATCAATACAATTATTTCATTTTGACGACTAATTATCAAAAGTGTTCCTTGTTTAAGGGTCAGGAGGAAATTTCTGTACGGTCTCCTAAAAGAAAGATAAAAAAACAGTCAGGTACATTAGATAGTGGCAGCAAGACTTCTCAGCGCAAGGGATTCTCCGTGGGTTCAAAGAGGAAAAGCAACTGTCAAATGCCCACTCACGTGGTGGTAGAAATTGTTAGATAGTTCCATGCTGATATTTATTCAAATATAAAAATAAAACAATATGCAAAAATACACTTTGTTGGTAAAATCATGGAGTATTGTTTTCATAGTGAAGCAGATTACAAGAAACGACTGTTTTTTTTATTAATGTACTGTACTATTCGCCTGCTTTGGTGAAAACTTTACAATACTTTGATTAACAGCTGTTTTGTGCTATTACACATCTGAGAGCTTTTTAAGCATACATTTATATAACATATTGTGCAACATATGAGCAATTTACTATTTAGCTATCTTCCCGCCTATCTATTCTAAGAACCCCTTTCTGCATTGATTATTAACGCAAATATTATAACAACCATGCTCATCCCATGACACATTGATTTTAAGAGGTGCATATTCCAAATAAATACCACTACCAAGCCGCTCAGCCTGGGTGCTGTGCACCCAAACCTGTTTTATCTTTCATGTTATTCGTGATTTATTTTTACTGTGGTTTGTACAAATGTTCAGGAACCAGAAGGTTAGGGAAACTTGCAATGACCTCCGTGGTACAAGTTAGGCTGAGTTAGGCTGAGTCCCCGCTGGCGCTGTCCGCGCTCATGCTTGAGAGTGGTGATGTCGCCAACTCTTCAAGCATGAGCGTTCTGCTGTCCTGCAATAATTTTAGAGCAAGAGCGGGGGCGTGGCTATGAAGAGAGGGGGCGTGTCATTGGCTGGATCGGGGTTGTGTGTGTGTGTGTGTGTGTCTGTGTGTGTGGTTGTCTCTGTGTGTGTGTGTGGTCCATTCTCTCCCTCCCCTCTTCCCTCCTCTCTTTCCCCCCTTCCCATCTCTCTCTGTAACTGCCCACAAGCCAGACGAGACCCTGGGACTGAGGTGGAAAGGGATAATACCACACACCTAACAGTAAACGGGGCACGGCCGGAGTGTGGAAGTAGCGTAGATGGTCCGGGTAACAACAATAGAAAGAGTACCGTACTTGCCAACTCCAGCGGTGGTAGGTATAGTCCGTAAGCCAATGGTCGTGGAATGGAGAGAGCAGTGTAGTTGAGTGTCCGTAAGCCTGGGTCGTGGAGTGGAGAGAGCAGCGAAGTAGATTGTCCGTAAGCCGTGTCCAAGGGATATAGAAGTCTGCAAGGTAAAGAGTCCAACGCCAAGTCCAAGGGTACCAGAGAGCAGCATAAACGAAGTCCAAAGCCAAAGGTCAATATCCAGGGAGGTCAGCAGAATTTCCAGGGACAGGAACAGGGACTGAAAGACAAAAGGGGCCAGGCAACAGCAGACAGCACCAAGGTACAGAAGCTAGGCAGAGCAAAGAGGTAATGGTGAGGGGAGACTAAATAGGGGGTTAGGACCTATCAGAGGAAGGGGAGGAATGGAGGAGTGGTCAGAGGAAAGACCTGATAGGAGGGAAGTGTTTAGGAAGCTGGGGCCTATTGGAGCAAGGGGAGGAATTGAGGAGCGGCCCGGGGGAGGACCTGATAGGGGAAAGGTGTCTGGGTAGCTGGGGCCTGTCACAGCAAGGGGAGGAGCGGAGGAGCGGCCCGGGGGAGGACCTGATAGGGGAAAGGTGTCTGGGTAGCTGGGGCCTGTCACAGCAAGGGGAGGAGCGGCCCGGAGAAGAGCCTGGCCCCACATGGGAAGCGGGTCTGCAAGCGGCTCTTACCCCGCATCTCCAGAAAGCCACTTTCCTGCTCCACACATCCCCTTATTAAGCTGGACAGCCGTGGGGGATATCCTAGAGTGGACAGACTGTCTTCTTGGACATCTGATGGGAGAGAAGGGTCTGGGGGGCGGACCTGATGGGGAAGAAACAGGGAAGTGCGTGGAGTGTGCGCCACGTCATCGGGGGCAGAGTCAGGAGCCCAGCACCAGAAAATGGCAGCCTGGGTCCGCGCACGCCCATAGGGGTGACGTGCGGGACCCGGAAGTGTCGGGGCAGCGGGAGAGGGTGCCGCAAGGAGTGAGTTACGCCACCGGGGAGCCTGGGCGGCATGTAAGAGAGGTAAGGAGGCGCTGGCAGCGGGTATGACCGCAGCGCGGATCCTAACACTCTCCCCTTCCCATCTCTCCCCCTTCCCACCTCTCCACCTTCCCACCTCTCTCTCTTCCCTTCCCTCCTCTCTCCCCCCTTCCCATCTACCCCCACCCTTCCCACCTCTCTCCCTCTTCCTACCTCTCTAACCCCCTTCCCACCTCTCTCTCCCCCTTCCCTCCTCTCCTCCCTTCCCACCTCTCTCTCCCCCTTCCCACCTCTCTCTCCACCCTTCCCTCCTCTCTCTCCACTCTTTCCTCCTCTCTCTCACCCTTTTTCTCCTCTCTCTCCCTCCCATCTCTCTCCCTTCCCCTCTCTCTCCCCTTCCCCCCCTCTCTCTCCCTCCCCCCTCCCCCTCTCCCTCTCCCCCCTCTCTCTCCTCTTTCTCACCCTCCCCCTTCTCTCTCCCTCTCTCTCCCTCCCCTTTCTCTCCTTCCCCCTCTCCCTTCCCCCTCTCCCTCCCCCTTCTCCCTCCCCCCTCTCCCTCCTTCCTCTCCCTCCCCCTTCTCTCCCCCCTCTCTCTCGCTCCCTCTCCCCTCTCTCTCCCTCCCCCTCTCTCTCCTTCCCCCCTTCTCTCTCCCTCCCCCTCTCTCTCTCCCTCCCCCTCTTTATCTCCCTCCCCCCTCTCTCTCCCCCCTCTCTCTCTCCCCCTCTCTCTCTCTCTTCCCCCTTTCCCCTCTCCCGCCCTTCTCTCCTTCCCCCTTCTCTCCCCCACCACATTCCTCTCTCCTCCTGCTTCTCCCCCCCTCGCATCTCTCTGCTCCCCCCCCCCCCTTCGCATCTCCGCTCAGCAGTGTCTCTCTCCCCATTGGTAAGACTCCATTGTCTCTCCAAGTACAAAGCTTGTGAGAGTGTACGTGACCGCGCCTGAGCCTGGACAGGAAGGTAAAGATTTAAGGAGGTAAGCGCGGCAAGCGCCAAGCACGCTCAGTGCCAGCGGGGACACAACCTTGTTTCATGGCTGGGGTACAGTATGATTCAAAGTCTACTCTCCAACAAGCATTTTTATTGACTTGAGCTACTAAATAATAGGAGTCTGAACTTGACTGAGGACTAGTTTGTTTACAGGCGAAAATCCCCATTGATGGGGATTTGGCTAAAAAAAAGTCTTGTACGCTGCTTCCGACTATATAGAAAGTATCGCTTTCTGACCATAGGCAATGCATTTTATGTACCTTTTCTATCAAATGGTAAGCTTAGTTAGAGGCTCCCTGTAACTGTATAATGTTGTGTTCAGCTCTGTGTTTACTAGTAGCACTAAGTTAGTATTACTTTTATTGATACGTTTTGGCCTTGCTTTCCATCACTGTAATGTACTGATAGGGAAAATAATGTATGCCAAAAGCTAATCTCCATGCCCTTCCATACAGCTCACGGCTAATCTGTCAGTTGACATGTTTCTACTTTCTAGTCTTTTGAGGCTTTAAGAGGATAACAAGGCTGCAAACGGCAAGCTCTACACAATCTGCCCTCCTCCCGACATCACACTTCTGTGCTGAGTGGAGCCAGGCAATGTCTGGGAAGCAGACCTCAACAATAGTCTTTGTCTAGTCATGTAAGATCCTATGTGTACCAAAAGAAGGCTATAGATCCATCAAAATCAGTCCGAAGGCTCCTCCAATGTCATATTGGGCCTAAATAGTCTGTTCTGTTCTCAAACAGGATAGATTAAGCCCGTTTCCTAACACAAGAATAGAATAGAAACATACATACATACATACATACATACATACATACATACATACATACATACATACATTTCTATGATGGGAGATGGAGAAGCTCAGTGAGTAAAGACACGGACTCTGTAAACAACGACACTGTGTTTGAATCAGGGGAGTCTGGTTCAATCCCCAGTGCCGGCTCCTTGTGACCTTGGGCAAGTCACTTTATTTCCCAGTGCCTCAGGCACCAAATATAACAAAACATAGATTGTAAGCTCATCTGGGCATGGGCTGTGTCTGTACAAATCCTATGTGCTGTGTACTGTGCACTATACTGTAATTGTGACACGCTTTGAGTCCCGTTGGGAGAAAAGCACTATATGAAATAAAATTATTATTATTATTACATATATTTCCCTTTCAATAAACCATATTTCTGCATAGATTTTATTATTTTATATCACAATACAACAATATCTACATTTACAGATCGTCAAGTCACCATTGTTTATATAAGTAAATTATAAAGTCCTGCCACTGTTTAAGGCCCCTTTTTAATATGCGGTGAAGCCTGCAATGAAGTTGAAAATTTCTTGAGCCAAGGTAATACAACTTCACAACTTCACAGCATATTAAATAGGGACCAAAGTAATTCAAGCATTTTTTGTCACTGATCTGAACCTTTTCTTTACTAGTTTGTATTCTGTCAATTTTATATGTAGATTTCAGTTTTGGAAGGAAACTTTTATTACTCATGACATCGATCTTGTTTTATGTGGGACTCAACATTTGGCATCTAAATGGAATTTTTTTTTGTGAACAGTTTTTTTTTTTACTTATCTGTAAAGCGAAAGGTTGGAATGACTTAATGTCTAAATGTGAAAAGTACTTAGCATACTGTATGATATGCACAAGATGATAAATAAGCTGTTCTATAGCTGAGTGCTTTCACTTTACTATAACGTCAGTATGCATTCCCAATGGCATTCCAGTATCTTAGTTCGCTTTTAGAACAATTTATTTATAAAATGTTTTACCAGGAAGTAATACATTGAGAGTTACCTCATTTTCAAGTATGTCCTGGGTACAAAGTTATGATGACAAATACATGGTTACAAATACATAGTTACATTAAGTAAACAGGGTTATACTAGACTTATACACAAGACATTGCATGCACAGTTAAAGATAAAATATGTTCTAGGCGTGTGTAATAGTTACAGAGCACATTAACATGTGAGGCAGCTTTAGTTTTGAAAGAACTTAGATCCCAATTGTGTCAAGCATACATAAAATATCAATACATGATAGAGCTCCGTGGTACAGGCTTCCTATATAATGCAGGTGATAATAATCTCAGTCAGAATCCCAAATAGTGCAGTTATTCAAATGCTCATGTGTGAACAATAGGCAGGATATCACCTATCAAGTCCCTTTCTAACAGTATATAGTATTGTATTGTATGTCTTTATTTATATAGCGCCAAAAGTGTACTCAGCGCTTCACAAAGAATACAGTACAGGGAATTTTAAAAATACAATAAGTGCAGCAAAAAATCATCAGACAATGGGAAAGGAAATCCCTGCCCCGAAGAGCTTACAATCTAAGTAGTACAGTATACAATACAATGAGTCATTGTAGGGATAGGCCGACATGTTTAATTCATCAGTGTTCAAGAAATGAATGTCATACTTTACACTAATTCTCTGTTCACCTTGGGTGGTTCGCAAGCTTGTATCATATCAACTATTTGTTAGTTCAATAAAAAGGTATCACACTACAGTACCTACAGTACTCCTCCCTCCTTTGTTTTTCTACCATCATGTACAAAATAAACTGCCTCTACTGAACCACTAAAATAAAGGAAAAGCTGTCAACACGTATGTATACCTTTATCTATAAAGTGCCTACAATGTTCTCAGAGCTTTACCAAGAGACAGTACAGGAAATTACAACACAATACGTGCAAACAGAATTATAGTTAGCAATGGTAATTTAATTTTGTTGATCTTTACCACAATTGTAAGAAATGTGCTGTATACTTCATTAATATACCAAACTAGATGTGAGGACATTAAAAGACCCTGAGTAATTAGTACCTTTCTTGTTGCAGAGCAACGCCGACCCCTCTGGCTGTGACAGAGTTAATGTTACAGCTTGTCCCTGATTAAAATCCAAGTCGTATAACATTGATATGGAAGAATATGTAGCATTATTTTTTTTTCCCATTCCTGACCGTTTACATGATATATCACATTTATTTTTTCTGCTCCTTAGGGACAATAGCAGAGAACGGCATGTACTGTCCATGCGTTTGTTTTGATATATCTATTTAATTTAATGGTGTTTTTTTTAATAAAACATTTGCAAAGCACGGCAACATATACTGTACTTAGATCAGGGGTGCGCAATCTCTCCCTGCTGTGCCCCCCTTCCTGCTTCCCTCCCTGCTCGTGCCCCCCCCCCCCCCACTTACCTTCTCTCCGGGGTCAAATGACGCAGTGGGGTCACGTGACATCACGTTGCCATGCCAATGTGACGTCACAGGACCCCGCGGTGTCATTTTTTGCCATGTTACCAAGGCGCCGAAGAGAAGGTAAGTGAAGTTGCAGAGGTCTCACGCGATCCCCCGGCATTAATTTAAATGCCTTGGGGGAAGAGCGCGGAGCCTCTGCAATCGCCCGCGGCCCCCAGTTTGCGCACCGCTGACTTAGACAACCCCATATTGCATAGAAGCAAAGAATGCGGTAACACGTATGTTTATAAGTTGCTCCGTGTTTAGTACAGAGCCTCGTCTACAATGACACAAGTATGTTTTACGGTCCACCAGAATATGTACATACTGTAAAGATATTACTACTTTGCCATTGCTAATACAGAAACTATAGTTTTATATTAAAGAGGGATGTCTACAAAAACAAAATGTTTCCTTTTTTTTTAATGGAATGGAATAAGGCACTAGCCTCTGAAGTGGGGGATTTGGCTTCATACATCTCAGTGTAGCATTGAGCGTGTCACTTTATTTCTAAACAACAGTAACAAAGAATTAACTCGAGCCTGTTTTGTTTGCCTTGGTGTATAGGAATGCCATCAACACTCTGGGGACAAGTGGCATGTGTTTAAGCTGCTTGTGTTCAATAACTATCTTGTAAATGTATTTATAGGCTCAATCACTTGCACTCCTTCAGATGTGGGGGAAATGACTTGCAGCATAACCAACTGAAATTGAGTAATATAGTGGGGTCCTATATATGTCCACTCTAACCTTTGAAGTGGGACATAGTTACGTAGTAGATGAGGTTGAAAAAAGACGTACGTCCATCAAGTTCAACCTATGCTAAATTTAGACAACAGATACTTTATTCTATATCTATACTTACTTATTGATCCAGAGGAAGGCAAACAAAAAACCCCAGTGTCATATCATCCAATGATATCTCATAAGGGGAAAAATAAATTACTTCCCGACTCCAAGAATTGGCAATCGGATTAATCCCTGGATCAACATCCTTCACCATGTTTACTTATTTGGTATATCCCTGTATACCTTTCCTTTCTAAAAAGATGTCCAACTTTCTTTGAACAAATTTATTGTATCTGCCATCACAGTCTCCATGGGTAATGAATGACACATTTTAACTGCCCTTACTATAAAGCAGGGGTGGGGAACGTCCAGCCCGCGAGCCGTGTAAGGCCCGCAAAGTCATTTGGTCTGGCCCACGGGAAGCCAGCCTGCAAGAATGGTTTAAAAAAAAACCGTGGGCCTGCCAGTCTCTCAGCTGCACTGGCTACCTATGCAGCTCCAGCAGCCCATCCACGGCCCCAGGTAACCCACATGCCCCCTTATACCTCCTCCCAGGCACCTTACCCACCCCAAGGGGGGAGAGGCCTTATTTTTGTGTCATTGTGTGTGTGTGTGTGTGTGTGTCTGTCTGTCTCTGTCATTGTGTGTGTGTGTGTGTCAATGTCACTGTGTGTGTGTGTGTGTGTCAATGTCACTGTGTGTGTCTGTGTGTGTGTGTGTGTGTGTGTGTGTGTCTGTGTGTGTGTGTGTGTGTGTGTGTGTGTGTGTGTGTGTGTGTGTGTGTGTGTGTGTGTGTCAGTCACTGTGTGTGTGTGTGTGTCAATGTCACTGTATGTGTGTGTTTCAATGTCACTGTGTGTGTGTGTGTGTGTGTGTGTGTGTGTGTGTGTGTGTGTGTGTGTGTGTGTGTGTGTGTGTGTGTGTGTGTGTCAATGTCACTGTGTGTGTGTCTGCCACTGTCACTGTGTGTGTGTCTGGCACTGTCACTGCGTGTGTCTGGCACTGTCACTGTGTGTGTCTGGCACTGTCACTGTGTGTGTCTGGGACTGTCACTGTGTGTGTGTGTGTGTGTGTGTGTGTGTGTGTGTGTGTGTGTGTGTGTGTGTGTGTGTGTGTGTGTGTGCCACTGTGTGTGTGTGTGTGTGTGAGTGTCACTGTCTATGTGTGTGTGTGTGTCACTGTCTGTGTGTGTGTGTGTGTGTGTCACTGTCTCTGCGTGTGTGTGTGTGCCACTGTCTCTGTGTGTGTTTGTCACTGTCTCTGTGTGTGTGTGTGTCACTGTCTCTGTGTGTGTGTGTGTGTGTCACTGTCTCTGTGTGTGTGTGTGTGTCACTGTCTCTGTGTGTGTTTGTGTGTCTGGCACTGTCACTGTGTGTGTGTGTGTGTCAATGTCACTGTGTGTGTGTCTGGCACTGTCACTGTGTGTGTGTCTGGCACTGTCACTGTGTGTGTGTCTGGCACTGTCACTGTGTGTGTCTGGCACTGTCACTGTGTGTGTCTGGCACTGTCTCTGTGTGTCACTGTCTCTGTGTGTCACTGTCTCTGTGTGTGTGTGTGTCACTGTCTCTGTGTGTGTGTGTCAATGTCTCTGTGTGTGTGTGTGTGTCACTATCTCTGTGTGTGTGTGTGTGTGTGTCACAGTCTCTGTGTGTGTGTGTCTCACGGTCTCTGTGTGTCTCACGGTCTCTGTGTGTCTCACTCTCTCTCTCTCTCTCTCTCTGTGTGTGTGTGTATCTCACTGTCACTGTCGGTGTGTGTGTCTCTGTGTGTGTGTGTCACTGTCTGTGTCACGGTCACTGTGTTTGTGTGTCACTGTCTGTGTGTGGCAGCAGCCGCCTGAGGTGATTAAGGACCTGAGTATCACCAGGGCGGCGCGGGTAAGCAGCGCTCCGGGGGGGGGGAGAGGGTATAAGAGGAGTGGGGGATGGGGGGGGGGGGGAAGGGGGTATAAGAGGCTTGGGGGATAGAAGAACGAGTCTGCGGTGGGAGAGACACCTCCACTACCGCCGCTCCTCCTCCTCCCCACACCAGGCAGCAGTTGTGGAGGGTACCTGCTCCGATCCCCCCCTGCTCCGCCCCCCCGTGCACTTACACGGCCCTCCTCCCCACACCGAGCAGCAGTTGCGGAGGGCACCTGCTCCGATCCCCCACCAATCAGATTTCACTCCCCCTGTGTGTGTCTGAGAGAGAGAGTGTGTGTGTGTGTATCTGAGAGTGTGTGTGTCTGTGTGTGTGTGTGTGTCTGAGAGAGTGTGTGAGTGTGTGTCAGAGAGAGAGAGTGTGTGTCAGAGAGAGAGAGTGTGTGTCAGAGAGAGAGAGTGTGTGTCAGAGAGAGTGTGTCAGAGAGAGAGAGTGTGTGTCAGAGAGAGAGAGAGTGTGTGTCAGAGAGAGAGAGAGTGTGTGTCAGAGAGAGTGTGTGTCAGAGAGAGAGAGTGTGTGTCAGAGAGAGAGAGTGTGTGTCAGAGAGAGAGTGTGTGTGTCAGAGAGAGAGAGTGTGTGTCAGAGAGAGAGTGTGTGTCAGAGAGAGAGTGTGTGTCAGAGAGAGAGTGTAAAAAACAAATTGGTGGCGCTTTATCCTATTGTGTAGGCAGCCTGTGATATATCCCTGAACCCCAGTCAGGTGTTAAACAGTGCAAAATTATATATCAATGGCGCTCTACACTAATAAATTATAGACATATAATAATAGTAATGAAAATATACAACCAGTGGTGTGAGTTTTTCTCCTGGGAATAGATGTTCCACATGTGATGGGAAAACATGTAAGGGAAAAAAATCACAACATAGTGTAATACTGTTAGGCATACATACAAACATATAACATAAGACGGACGCTGAGAACAACAGGTGACCAATTACAAACACATTTAATAAAGCATATCATTAAAAATACATAAAATACATAAAATAGAAACTGTTAGGACTCTCCAACTCAGGTGGGGGTACCTGCTTACCAGAAGTAAGAAGGTAACAGGCAGTGGATATTTAAGAGTATCCCCTCTATGGATGGCTGCTGATGCACCGGACTGCTGGGCTCACACGTGTGTTGTATGCCGTGGTGCTTGCTCCCTCTGTATGTGGCATCCGCCTCTGTGCGCCGTGGACACGGAAAATTCTCGTGTCAGCCGGGGAATGGCAGTTCCCTTCTGCTCGGCTGCTGGAAGCGCGCCAAACGGAGCTACTGCAAGCGCGGATGGATATCCGCCCGAATTCGGCAGTCAACGAGCATCTGCTAGCAGGTTCCAAGGGGGACAGGATACACCACCGAGTCTGGAGGACCTCTCAGAGACACCCTACGCGTTTCGAAAGTCTAGCTTTCTTCCTCAGGGGTAAACGTAGTATACAAAAGTAGTCCCTGTATGTCCCGATATATATAGTCCCGGATTAAAGGTGCAGTACATCAGAATAAACTTGCTCATGCGCAGATGTGTACTTTGGGACTCTCAGCGTCTCGAACAAGAACATATACACAAAAACAAACATAAAACATAAACGGACAGATGATACATATTAAATACTAGTAATATATTTACACTATCTAAAAATTACAATGGATACAGCCTAATCTCAGAATCATTATCTATATTATTAAACAACAGTTGTGAGCCCCAGATAAGAAGCATGTTGAGCAGAATTCAAACTATCCCTAACATTAGATCTTATACTTATTAAAGGAAAATGAGTGTTAACCCTTGTAATGGGTGAAATGTGTGATGGTGCTATGTGAGAATAAAATTATATATTCCCATACATTGGGTGATAAATTGTGATAATATTTTATGAGTTTGAAAGTGAATAAATTATGTTTATATGTGATGTGTGTGAAGTGTTATAAGCTTAATAAAATATGTCAATTGTGAAAATTGTTTAATATAATATAAAAGAAACAATTGTGCAGTGGTGACTAAGTAAATATGTGAGTTAATTAAAATGCATCTAATTATGTATGCTGTGATTATTAAAAATATATGTGGCTGCTACAGTATTAATTTGAGATAGAGACAAATGACCTATTACTTATATAACTTATATATGATATTTACAAAATAATATATAAAGTGGTTATCCTGTGGTGGTCAATAAAGTTAAATGTAGTGGTGTATTATACCTGGGCCCTGTATAATGGAGATGGAACAATATATTTATTAGATGGATACTTTATCTATCCAGAAGGAAAGGTTTCAGGTCAAATTCAATATTGAGCCCGAAAGGGGTGAGTGTTTTTAATTCGTAAATCCAAAAGGATTCTCTTTTACCTAGTGCCCCTCCCTTATTCCCACCGCGCCAATTTGTCGTCACTGCCTCTATCGCTACACATTTTAAACCTTTGGGGTTTTTGTCATGCACTTGGAGGAAATGGCTCGATACGCTATGTGTATCTAGGCCTCTTTTAATATTGTAAATATGTTCATAGAGCCGACGTTTAATCGGTCTAGTGGTCATACCCACATACTGCAGACCGCAAGGACATTCAAGGAGATAAATAATATTTGTGCTATTACATGTGATGTGTTGTTGTATGATATATTGTTTAGAGGTTTGAGTAGATGTGAAAGTAGTTTGTTTGGAGCTGAATCTACATGCTGTGCATGTATTACATGTATAATACCCTTTCGTGACTTTTATATTTGTATTAGTTTGAAATCGACTGTTAGATCTGAGTGGACAGCTTGGGGCCAACCTTTGGCCTATATTTGGTGCTTTAGTGAATATTATTTTGGGTTTTAGTGGAAGTATTTTAGATAGGTCTGGGTCTTTTCTCAGGATTGGCCAATATTTTTGAATAATCTTTTTAATTCCTGGTGCCATTTGATTGAATTGTGTGATAAATGGTAATTGGATATGTGTATTGGATGATTTGGGTTTGTATTTAAGGAGGGTTGATCTGTCTATTGTTTTGACCTCAGAGATGACTCTATCAAGATGGTTAGATGAATAATTTCTATTGATAAATCTATCTCTGAGGTCCTGTGATTGTGTATGGAATGCTTCTGGTGTGGAACTGTTTCTTTCGAGCCTGATAAATTGGCCTTTGGGGATGTTATCGATCCACGCAGGGTTGTGATGGCTGCTGGCATGCAGATAATTGTTGGCCTGAACCTTTTTGAAGTGAGTTTTGGTATGAATGGTATTATTGTAAATGTATATAACTAAATCTAAAAACTCTAAAGAAATATTACTTGAAACAAAAGAAAATTTTAGATTAAATGGATTATTATTCATGTATATTTGGAAACTGTCTAGTTCCTCTAGTGAACCAGACCAAATAAAGAAAATATCATCTATGTAGCGCCGCCATAGGACCAGGTTCGCTCCAAAGGGACAGTTGGACCAGATGTATTGATTTTCCCAACTGCCCATAAACAAATTTGCATAACTTGGAGCAAACCTGGTACCCATGGCGGTGCCACATATCTGTAAATAATATAAATCATTGAAATTAAAATAATTATGAGAGAGTATGAATTCAATGCCTGTGGTGATAAATGATTTAATTGATGATGTGATAGATGGATCATTATCTAGAAATTGGCCAACAGCATCACAACCCTGAACGTGGTCGATAACAGTGTAGAGTGATGTGACGTCAGCTGTAACTAAATAAAAATGTGATTGCCATTGAATGTCCTTGATTGTCTGCAGCATGTGGGTAGTGTCCCTGAGATATGAAGGGAGTTTTATGACATACGGTTGGAGATAATGATCGATAAATTGTGACAAATTTGATGTGAGGGACCGGATTCCTGTTTGGTAATTGCATTGTTATCCAATCCTGTATTAAGAAATGTAAGTAGTTGTTGTGAATAATTGTCTGTGGGATTGGAGGGGAGGGGTTGGTAAGTAGAGACCAACCCCTCCCCTCCAATCCCACAGACAATTATTCACAACAACTACTTACATTTCTTAATACAGGATTGGATAACAATGCAATTACCAAACAGGAATTCGAATTTCTGTATAACCAATTCCCTATAATTCCCATTTTCTATATTATACCTAAAATTCATAAAAATTTGGAACAACCGCCTGGACGCCCCATTGTGTCAGGGATCCGGTCCCTCACATCAAATTTGTCACAATTTATCGATCATTATCTCCAACCGTATGTCATAAAACTCCCTTCATATCTCAGGGACACTACCCACATGCTGCAGACAATCAAGGACATTCAATGGCAATCACATTTTTATTTAGTTACAGCTGACGTCACATCACTCTACACTGTTATCGACCACGTTCAGGGTTGTGATGCTGTTGGCCAATTTCTAGATAATGATCCATCTATCACATCATCAATTAAATCATTTATCACCACAGGCATTGAATTCATACTCTCTCATAATTATTTTAATTTCAATGATTTATATTATTTACAGATATGTGGCACCGCCATGGGTACCAGGTTTGCTCCAAGTTATGCAAATTTGTTTATGGGCAGTTGGGAAAATCAATACATCTGGTCCAACTGTCCCTTTGGAGCGAACCTGGTCCTATGGCGGCGCTACATAGATGATATTTTCTTTATTTGGTCTGGTTCACTAGAGGAACTAGACAGTTTCCAAATATACATGAATAATAATCCATTTAATCTAAAATTTTCTTTTGTTTCAAGTAATATTTCTTTAGAGTTTTTAGATTTAGTTATATACATTTACAATAATACCATTCATACCAAAACTCACTTCAAAAAGGTTCAGGCCAACAATTATCTGCATGCCAGCAGCCATCACAACCCTGCGTGGATCGATAACATCCCCAAAGGCCAATTTATCAGGCTCAAAAGAAACAGTTCCACACCAGAAGCATTCCATACACAAGCACAGGACCTCAGAGATAGATTTATCAATAGAAATTATTCATCTAACCATCTTGATAGAGTCATCTCTGAGGTCAAAACAATAGACAGATCAACCCTCCTTAAATACAAACCCAAATCATCCAATACACATATCCAATTACCATTTATCACACAATTCAATCAAATGGCACCAGGAATTAAAAAGATTATTCAAAAATATTGGCCAATCCTGAGAAAAGACCCAGACCTATCTAAAATACTTCCACTAAAACCCAAAATAATATTCACTAAAGCACCAAATATAGGCCAAAGGTTGGCCCCAAGCTGTCCACTCAGATCTAACAGTCGATTTCAAACTAATACAAATATAAAAGTCACGAAAGGGTATTATACATGTAATACATGCACAGCATGTAGATTCAGCTCCAAACAAACTACTTTCACATCTACTCAAACCTCTAAACAATATATCATACAACAACACATCACATGTAATAGCACAAATATTATTTATCTCCTTGAATGTCCTTGCGGTCTGCAGTATGTGGGTATGACCACTAGACCGATTAAACGTCGGCTCTATGAACATATTTACAATATTAAAAGAGGCCTAGATACACATAGCGTATCGAGCCATTTCCTCCAAGTGCATGACAAAAACCCCAAAGGTTTAAAATGTGTAGCGATAGAGGCAGTGACGACAAATTGGCGCGGTGGGAATAAGGGAGGGGCACTAGGTAAAAGAGAATCCTTTTGGATTTACGAATTAAAAACACTCACCCCTTTCGGGCTCAATATTGAATTTGACCTGAAACCTTTCCTTCTGGATAGATAAAGTATCCATCTAATAAATATATTGTTCCATCTCCATTATACAGGGCCCAGGTATAATACACCACTACATTTAACTTTATTGACCACCACAGGATAACCACTTTATATATTATTTTGTAAATATCATATATAAGTTATATAAGTAATAGGTCATTTGTCTCTATCTCAAATTAATACTGTAGCAGCCACATATATTTTTAATAATCACAGCATACATAATTAGATGCATTTTAATTAACTCACATATTTACTTAGTCACCACTGCACAATTGTTTCTTTTATATTATATTAAACAATTTTCACAATTGACATATTTTATTAAGCTTATAACACTTCACACACATCACATATAAACATAATTTATTCACTTTCAAACTCATAAAATATTATCACAATTTATCACCCAATGTATGGGAATATATAATTTTATTCTCACATAGCACCATCACACATTTCACCCATTACAAGGGTTAACACTCATTTTCCTTTAATAAGTATAAGATCTAATGTTAGGGATAGTTTGAATTCTGCTCAACATGCTTCTTATCTGGGGCTCACAACTGTTGTTTAATAATATAGATAATGATTCTGAGATTAGGCTGTATCCATTGTAATTTTTAGATAGTGTAAATATATTACTAGTATTTAATATGTATCATCTGTCCGTTTATGTTTTATGTTTGTTTTTGTGTATATGTTCTTGTTCGAGACGCTGAGAGTCCCAAAGTACACATCTGCGCATGAGCAAGTTTATTCTGATGTACTGCACCTTTAATCCGGGACTATATATATCGGGACATACAGGGACTACTTTTTTATACTACGTTTACCCCTGAGGAAGAAAGCTAGACTTTCGAAACGCGTAGGGTGTCTCTGAGAGGTCCTCCAGACTCGGTGGTGTATCCTGTCCCCCTTGGAACCTGCTAGCAGATGCTCGTTGACTGCCGAATTCGGGCGGATATCCATCCGCGCTTGCAGTAGCTCCGTTTGGCGCGCTTCCAGCAGCCGAGCAGAAGGGAACTGCCATTCCCCGGCTGACACGAGAATTTTCCGTGTCCACGGCGCACAGAGGCGGATGCCACATACAGAGGGAGCAAGCACCACGGCATACAACACACGTGTGAGCCCAGCAGTCCGGTGCAGCAGCAGCCATCCATAGAGGGGATACTCTTAAATATCCACTGCCTGTTACCTTCTTACTTCTGGTAAGCAGGTACCCCCACCTGAGTTGGAGAGTCCTAACAGTTTCTATTTTATGTATTTTATGTATTTTTAATGATATGCTTTATTAAATGTGTTTGTAATTTGTCACCTGTTGTTCTCAGCGTCCGTCTTATGTTATATGTTTGTATGTATGCCTAACAGTATTACACTATGTTGTGATTTTTTTCCCTTACATGTTTTCCCATCACATGTGGAACATCTATTCCCAGGAGAAAAACTCACACCACTGGTTGTATATTTTCATTACTATTATTATATGTCTATAATTTATTAGTGTAGAGCGCCATTGATATATAATTTTGCTCAGAGAGAGAGTGTGTGTCAGAGAGAGAGAGTGTGTGAGTGTGTCAGAGAGAGAGTGAGTGTGTCTGAGAGAGAGTGAGTGTGTCTGAGAGAGAGAGAGTGAGTGTGTCTGAGAGAGAGAGTGAGTGTGTCTGAGAGAGAGAGTGAGTGTGTCAGAGAGAGAGAGAGTGAGTGTGTCTGAGAGAGAGAGAGAGAGAGAGAGAGAGAGAGAGAGTGTGTCTGAGAGAGAGTGAGTGTGTCTGAGAGAGAGTGAGTGTGTCTGAGAGAGAGCGAGTGTGTCTGAGAGAGAGCGAGTGTGTCTGAGAGAGAGAGAGTGTGTCTGAGAGAGAGAGTGTGTGTCTGAGAGAGAGAGAGTGTGTCTGAGAGAGAGAGAGTGTGTCTGAGAGAGAGAGAGTGTGTCTGAGAGAGAGAGAGTGTGTCTGAGAGAGAGAGAGAGTGTGTCTGAGAGAGAGAGAGTGTGTCTGAGAGAGAGAGTGTGTGTCTGAGAGAGAGTGTGTGTCTGAGAGAGAGAGTGTGTGTCTGAGAGAGAGAGTGTGTGTCTGAGAGAGAGAGTGTGTGTCTGAGAGAGATAGTGTGTGTCTGAGAGAGTGTGTCTGAGAGAGAGAGAGAGTGTCTGAGAGAGAGAGAGTGTGTCTGAGAGAGAGAGAGAGAGAGAGAGAGAGTGTGTCTGAGAGAGAGAGTGTGTCTGAGAGAGAGAGAGTGAGTCTGAGAGAGAGAGTGAGTCTGAGAGAGAGAGAGTGTGTCTGAGAGAGAGAGAGTGTGTCTGAGTGAGAGAGAGTGTGTCTGAGAGAGAGAGTGAGTCTGAGAGAGAGAGAGTGTGTCTGAGAGAGAGAGAGTGTGTCTGAGAGAGAGAGTGTGTGTCTGAGAGAGAGAGTGTGTCTGAGAGAGAGAGTGTGTCTGAGAGAGAGAGTGTGTCTGAGAGAGAGAGAGTGTGTCTGAGAGAGTGTGTGTCTGAGAGAGAGAGTGTGTCTGAGAGAGAGAGTGTGTCTGAGAGAGAGAGTGTGTCAGAGAGAGAGAGTGTGTCTGAGAGAGAGAGTGTGTCAGAGAGAGAGAGTGTGTCTGAGAGAGAGAGAGTGTGTCTGAGAGAGAGAGTGTGTCTGAGAGAGAGAGAGTGTGTCTGAGAGAGAGAGAGTGTGTCTGAGAGAGAGTGTGTCTGAGAGAGAGAGTGTGTCTGAGAGAGAGAGAGTGAGTCTGAGAGAGAGAGAGTGAGTCTGAGAGAGAGAGAGAGTCTGAGAGAGAGAGTGTGTCTGAGAGAGTGTGTCTGAGAGAGAGAGAGAGTGAGTCTGAGAGAGAGAGAGAGAGAGAGTGTGTCTGAGAGAGAGAGAGTGTGTCTGAGAGAGAGAGTGTGTGTCTGAGAGAGAGAGTGTGTGTCTGAGAGAGAGAGTGTGTCTGAGAGAGAGAGTGTGTCTGAGAGAGAGAGAGTGTGTCTGAGAGAGAGAGAGTGTGTCTGAGAGAGAGAGAGTGTGTCTGAGAGAGAGAGAGTGTGTCTGAGAGAGAGTGTGTCTGAGAGAGAGAGTGTGTCTGAGAGAGAGAGTGAGTCTAAGAGAGAGAGAGAGTGAGTCTGAGAGAGAGAGTGAGTCTGAGAGAGAGAGTGAGTCTGAGAGCGAGAGAGAGTGAGTCTGAGAAAGAGAGAGTGAGTCTGAGAGAGAGAGTGAGTCTGAGAGTGTGAGAGAGAGTGGGTCTGAGAGAGAGAGTGGGTCTGAGAGTCTGATTTCCCTCCCCCCTGCCCGATTTCTGTGTGTGTGCGTGTGCGCGTGCGCACAGACACCAACCCGCAGTCAGTTATAGTCACCCACCACCCAAGAGTCAGTCAGTCACCCAAAGAGAAGCATTTCCAGCCATCACATTAGGGGTGAGTTCATTAAATGTTTGACCAAATATAGCAGGCTAATTTTTAAGTTGATAATTTTGGATGGCCCTCGAATGATTTTATAAATATCAAAATGGCCCTTGGCAGAAAAAAGGTTCCCCACCCCTGCTATAAAGAAACCTTTCCTTTATTGCTGGTGAAATCTCCTTTCCTCCAACCTTAAGGAATGGCCCTGAGTCCTTTGTACTGGTCTTGGGCCGAATAGTTAATTTGAAAGCTCCTTGTACTGTCCCCGAATATATTTGTATATAGTTATCATATCCATCTTGTAGACGCCTCTTTTCTAATGTAAATAAATCTAATTTAGCTAGCCTCTCCTCATAAGTTAGAATGTCCATCCCTTTATTAATTTGGTGGCTCTTCTCTGCACTCTCTCTAGTTCCATTATGTCTTTTCTAAGGAGTGGTGCCCAACATTGTACTCCATAATCAAGGTGTGGTCTTACTAATGCTTTGTAAAGGGGCATAATTATGTTTACTTCCCTACCATCCATTGCCCGTTTAATGCAAGATAAGATCTTATTTGCCTTTGCAGCTACTGCATGACATTAGGCACTATTGCAAAGCCTGCTGTCTACAAGCACTCCTAAATCCTTCTCCATCAGGATTCCCCCAATTTATCCCTGTTTAATTTGTGTCGCCTGTTTATTCTTGCATCCCAAATGCATAACCTGTATTAAACCTCATCTGCCATTTACCTGCCCACGTTTCCAGTCTCTCCAAGTCCTTCTTGAGAGAAATGACATTGTGCTCTGATTCTACTACCTTACACAATTTAGTATCATCAGCAAAGATGGAGACTTTGCTCTCGATGCTAACCTCAAGGTCATTAATAGACAAGTTAAAAAGCAGGGGTCCCAGTACCGATCCCTGAGGTACTCCACTCACGACTTTAGCCCAACCTGAAAATGTTCCATTTATGACAACCCGCTGTTGTCTATCATTCAACCAGTTTTCAGTCCAGGTGCATATATTATTACTGAGTCCAATTTTCTTTATTTTGCACACCACCCTCTTGTGTGGAACCGTATCAAAAGCCTTTGCAAAATCTAAGTAGACCACATCAACTGCATTACCCTGGTCTACATTCCTTCTTACCTTCTCAAAGAAACAATAAGGTTAGTTTGGCATGATCTATCCTTCATAAATCCATGCTGACTATTACTAATAATTTTAATTTCCATTAGGTATTCCTGAATATTATCCTGTATTAAACCTTCAAGTAGTTTCCCCACTATTGAAGTCAGGCTTACAGGTCTGTAATTCCCCGGTTGTGATCTTGCCCCCTTTTTAAATATAGGCACCACATCTGCTTTACGCCAATCTTGTGGTACGGAGCCTGTGGAAATGGAGTCCTTGAATATTAAATGTAATGGTTTGGCTATTACTGAACTTAACTTCTTGAGAACTCTTGGATGTATGCCATCGGGGCCAGGTGCCTTATTTACTTAATTTTTATCAAGCCGCTTATGAACTTCTTCCTCAGTTAACCAATTGTTCATTAATATGGAGGTTGTGGCTTCCTCCTGCAGCACTACTATTGAAATTGATTCTTCCCTGGTAAACACAGAGGCAAATAATTTGTTTAATACCTCTGCTTTTCCCTTATCTCTAATAATCTGCCTGCCCATCTCACACTGAAAGGGGTCCTATATTTTCTTTTCTCATTTTTTTTGTTATTAAGGTACCTAAATAACTTTTTAGGGTTGACCTTACTTTCTATTGCAATCCTTTTTTCATTATCCATTTTTGCTAATTTGATTGCCCTTTTGTAATTTTTGTTACATTCATTATAATTCTGATACAATGTCTCCGTCCCTTCTGACTTAAAGAATCTAAACGCCTTCCTCTCATTGTGCCTGCAAAACTCTATGTACAGCTCTGCACACACTCTCTTTGATATAGAAGTAGGGTGACCGGACGTCCTGGTTTAGCCAGGACAATCCCATTTTTATGGACTTTGCCCCGGGTCCCGACATACAAGCCAGATAAAGTGCTGTCAAGCTTCCACCCAAGTGATTTCTGCATGAGTACTTGTTAAGCGTTTCTGGAAATAAAATGAGCTTTCTATATTATAGAAGGTATTGTACCGTATATTTAAGACTGAAACATTATTATTATATGCATTAGTGCGTGTTCAGAAAATGTATCTTCTACCTTTTGCTTTTGGTTGGTGGAGTGTTGTTGCAGTAAACTCCCATTAATAAGGATGTCAATGAAACCAAGATAGGTGACATGCAATGGCCTCTCACAACAGCTGGTCCTTTTTAAGGCTGAGCGCACATGACAGATTCCAGACATCCCATGGCTGAAGCAGTTGCTGAATGGTGACTTGAGGCCACTTCTTATAGATGACTTATTGTTCTACTTCGAATTGTTAAGAGGAAACACAGCTGAAAAGCAATAGACCGACAGTATGAGTTTACATGCACAAATGTCAGTCACTGGCTGTTTGTTCATAGAAAAGGAATGAGAAATAGAATTGTAAATACATTTCAAGTCAAAGGTTACTAAATCCATGTATAAAATTCTTGAATGTCAAAATGCATTAAAAAGTAAAAGTCTATGATTTATGGAAGAAAATAGCAAATAAAAATATCACTTGTGAGCACATTCATGTCTGACAGATCTGCAACCCTGCTTTTCACTATTATCTCCTAGCATACAGTGCTTCGACTGCAGCTAGGAATTCTGGGTAATGACATGCAAATGAGCGCACAGTTTCACTTTTTACTTCCGGTCCATTTTAACATGGACCCCTGTAAGCTTATGCCTGCCGTATTACACAGCTTTTCAGCACCGCCTGGGTTACAGAAGTGAAATAGATATTTGTACATTGTTATAGACATATTTGAGATTTATAGTAGCATCTCTGCACAAATCATTTCAACCAGATGCTCTTTTTCAAATCCCAGTGTCAGCTCGGGTAAGTCACTTTAATTCTCTGCGCCAAAAGCAGATGTGAAGCACTGCAGGGCTGGGACTCATTGTGCCTGCAAAACTCTATGTACAGCACTGAACACACTCTCTTCGATATATAAGTAGGGTGACCAGACGGCCTGGTTTAGCCAGGACAATCCCATTTTTATGGACTTTGTGCCGGGTCCCGACTTTAAAAAAAAAAGTCCCGTTTTTGGGGGGGCTTGCCGGCCGCACATGCCGGATCAGCACTTTTCGGCTGCTCGTGCGAATGCATGACCGGCAAGCGCCCATTGCCCATGGGTGGCCGGCAAGCGCAGAACGCTCATGCGCACGAGCAGCTGGCAAGTGCGGATCGTACATGTGCGTCCGGCAAGCGCCCATTGTGCATGCGCGGCCTACAACTTGCCAGACGCTCATGAGCATGCACAATGGGAGCTTGCCGTTTGCGCATGCGCCGTCAGCCTTGCCGTTCATGCATGCACGAAATTTGTTCCGGTTTGAACCAGGTAAAATATGGCAACCCTATATATAAAGATAACCTTCCTTTTAAAAAAATAATTTAAATGTAAATAAATTCTGACTCTGTTTTGGCAATTATGCCCAATAAGGGTGAAATGCATAACACTTTTATATTGTATAAAGCATCTAAATATTTAGAAGGATCCGGCTACTTGCTCCCTTCTGCACAGTTGTTGCCTCCTGCACATACTGTAGCAGTGAATTCATCCATTGTGCAAAATGGGGGGGCAAAAAAAAATCTTGATTTCTTAAAGTTTTGAAGCTTTCAGAATGATAATATCTGTATGATTTATTTTTAATGAATGAATGGGTGTGTGTGTGTGTGCTACTGCATGGGCAGACAGCAGCGGTCAATCCTTCCAGTACCACAGCTTAAGCCAGGGGCGGGAAACTCCAGTCCTCAAGGGCCACCAACAGGTCAGGTTTTCAGGATGTCTCTGCTTCAGCAGAAGTGGCTTAATCAGTCATTCAGCAATTAAGTGGTTTAGCATTTAAGTAGAGAACATCAACTGCATTACCCTGGTCTAAATTCCTACTTACCTCCTCAAAGAAACAAATAAGGTTAGTTTGGCATGATCGTCCCGTATATTTAAGACTGAAACATTATTATTATATGCATTAGTGCGTGTTCAGAAAATGTATCTTCTACCTTTGCTTTTGGTTGGTGGAGCGTTGTTGCAGTAAACTTCTGAAGTGGAAACCAATTCCTGAGATCCTTTCATACCCACTTAGTTCAAAAAATTTAAAATGAAATAAAAAAATGAATCTTAGTAATGATATAATTTGCATTTAACCAATAAACGACAAATACATGGTTCAAATAGACTAGAAGTAAACAGCAGTCCCATTTAACTAACAAACAAATTCAGACATTTTAGATGAAGCCTATCACATCTCTATGCAAATAACATGCAGCCTTATAAATATTCAATTATGTTTTTTGCTCCTGAGTATCATGGATTTTTGCTATGGCAACGTGACGTCATTACGCCGGAGCGCGGGTAAATTGGGGTTGGGGGGGCGCGGGAGTGAGGGGACAGCCGGCAGGAGGGCGCAGGGAAAAATGTTTGCGCCCCCTGGATTATAGCATGAGATTATATTTTTTTCTCTATCGTTATTTTTCCTGTAAGGAAACTAAAGAGCTGGGAGCAGCAGAAAATAACGTTTACTCTTAACAAAACTCACAAATGATCTCACTAATGCATTTAAAATGTCAGCTACTGCTATTATTTATTTATACGGTTTTAATATATTCCACAGCACATTAACATTGTAATAGGAAGACAACACCACTGTATTAGAAATATTAACAAGGTCAAATTTACTAATTCATTAGGTAACTGGCTGTGCAAAAGGGTTGAGAATCTTTGAATAATGGTATAATTGAATTTAATTTTAATGGTTGGGGGTTTATTCTAGGCTTTTTATTTTTTATTATATTGTCTTTCTCCATTACTCCAGAGACTCTCACATCCACCACCAGTGGACATTTTAATCTGGTCTGTAACTGTTTCATACGCCCATAATATATATTTTCTTTAACTGTGCACGCAATGTCTTGTATATAATGTATACCCTGTTCATTTATGTAACTGTATTTGTAACCATGTATTATTTGTTTTACTCTGTGCCCAGGACATACTTGAAAACGAGAGTTAACTCTCAATGTATTACTTCCTGGTAAAATATTTTATAAATAAATACATAAATTACTGCCATTTTACAAGCACCATAAATCTCTAGCCTGCAGCTTTTTTATGACTGACCCTGCAGAGTGTTGTTTTTAGACCAAATGGTCCTGTAAATCCTGTAAATCTCCTCCTCATCTCGGATGGGGACAAGTTATCTTAGAGATATACAGCAAGCAAAAGGCATAGCTGCTGCATGTATGGATATTGCATTACTAGCCCAAATGTGTGCATTTATGAAGAGGTTCGCTGTAAAAAACAGAAGAAAAGGAATAGGAAAACCGCCTTCAACCATTTGGTTTTATTCTATTTATTTTTTCAGCAGAACATCTACATTTTATTTATTTATAAAATATTTTACCAGGAAGTAATACATTGAGAGTTACCTCTCGTTTTCAAGTAGAATCCAGTTTATAATAAAAAAGTGAATGATAAATTCTGATCTGTTTTATGTCCCATTTTACATGGCACAAAGTTCTACAGTAAATCAAGTTCTGTCAGCTTGAGAGAATTATTTAATGATTGGTTGGAACAGACAATATTTCCTTCCATTCTCATATTCAGCATGGCAGCATAAGAAGACCTTTTTTTTTTAATTGCCTCTACATGGTCATTGAAACCCAAGCTGTTTGCTTCATTAAATCCTGGAGGCGTCTTAAGAACAACTCCCTACACACCACACTGTCACAATTGTATCTAAATTAGCATCTGACTGACCCTCTTTTACTGATTCTAAATCCCAGCTGACAAGGATTGGCGAAAGCTGCTAATTGGTTGGGCCTGGCAGGGAACAATAGGCTTGCCATTACAACAAAAGAACTAATGTTTCTTTCAATGTGCACCCAGATTCACATAAGTACCTCTTTTAATGACTAGGAATTATTGTGAAGCCTAGTCAATGGAATAATTGACCCTCCACATCAAGGCTGTATTATGTAATGAATAGTGGCACAGGCCAGCCTGGAGAAGCAGGTACTAAGGTGATTTCTCAGTCAGGGATCTGTTAAGTACTAAGGAAGCCAGCGGGGGGCCTAGTAGAGGGGACTAATTTGCCTTTAACCAGGAAGGACTGCAGGGATATCAGTTAGGCTTATCCATAAGATGAAAGACTAGCACAATAAAAGAAACTGAGTTTGGAGTTGGACATTTTTGGAATTAACAAAAAAAAAAAATCACAATGCTTTTTTGAAGGACAGCACTAAGTGACTTAACCAACCATGACCTAATTGTAAAATAAAAAAACTTTTACATTCAGAAATTATTGCGTAAATTCCTCCGTAATACCTTCAGCCTAAAGCGGTCCGTGATCCATAAACAATAAAGAGGCAGGAGCCGTAGCAATGGCCACTGAAGACAGAAATTTTGAAAGAGGCCTTGTACATACTGTACCCATAGCAGGATTCACTACGTATACCTATATTCATTTTCGATGCGTCATACACACATTAGTTTATTTTTTTCCCCATGCTTTGGTCCCCCCGTTCTTTTTGTCTCTTGACTTCTTTGTGAATGAGGCGAATCATTAACAAATGCTTTCTAGACTTCAGTGATTCTAGATTTTGCTGAGGATAAAGGTACTCTTCCACAATGGTTCTGGATAAATTTGCTTGACAAATCTATAACAAGTTTATCATCTCAAAGTTATTTAAGAGACGAGTCAACCCATAGTTGCCAACAATCCCCAACATTTCCCAGTGTGCATGTGGAAGGGGTTTGCTCCGCAGTATTCTATTGTATGTCTTTATTTATATAGCGCCAAAAGTGTACTCAGCGCTTCACAAAGAATACAGTACAGGGAATTATAACAATACAATAAATGCAGCAAAATCAGACAATAGGAAAGGAAATCCTTGCTCCGAAGAGCTTACAACCTAAGAGGTTTGATGGGGAACTTACAGAGACAGCAGGTGAGGGAATAAGTGCTGTAGATGGCAGTGCTTGGTCACAATGCTTGGTAGGAGTGACTGAGTGTGGGACAGTAACCATGAGTGCAGGCTATTGGGATGCTTGATTTGTGGGGCAAGTTTTAAGGTTAGTCAGTATTAAAATGAGAGGGTTAACACACTTTACAGGGGAAGAGATGGCAGGGAGGTGTGTGTGAGATCAGGTGTATGTCTGGCTTTAGGTTTAGGGGCAGTCAAACCTTGGAGCCGCTAGATTAAACAATAAATAACCAGATAAAATACCCAAAATTATTTCAAATGAATAGAATAGCTCTGGGTAATTTCTCCCTGCACCACTCCCTCTCTTTCACCCTCTACAGCCCAGTGCCTGTCACCTATGTTAATTAAGGGTTTATAACGCCACGTTGCCAAAATCAGCAATGGACATTATTGACCTTGAGATTAACACACATCTGCAAAGTTAACTATATGCCAAAACAACAGCCATTTTATCTCATTGGCATAGACTTAACGCCATGTTAAGTTACTGCTACCTTGCATTAGCTTCCAATAACGTGACATTAAGCAAGTGAGCGAGAAAAGGAGAGGCGGGAAATATGCTAATTTGGATCATTTGTATATGCTTTGCTAATCCAAATGAACATCTTTACTCAGTATCTTTGGTATGTTCAGTGTTCCATAAAGGTGTTTGGGGAGGTATAGGAGTCACTGGGTACTTTACACAAATAGGACTCTCTCCCCCTTTCTCCTGCAGACCCCATATTTCCGGGTCTGATACCTTTAGGTATGACTTGGTGAATGTCAGGTTAAATCTCTGTATTAAACGTAACAGACTTTTGTGGATATGCGTTGTTTGGGATAGTGGCTTTTTGTTTCTTTGCATCTCATGAGCATTAACGTCTGTTATTTGCGCTTTCCAAAAACATGGCAACCTAACGTTATTTAGCTAGATACACATTAACGCTTAATGCAGGGGTTCTCAACTCCAGTCCTCAAGAAGACCCAACAGGTCAGGTTGTGGCTCAGGATTGTGTCACCTGTGCTGAAGCAGGGATATCCTGAAAAGCTGACCTGCTGGGGAGGTCTTGAGGACTGGAGCTAAGCACCCTTGGCTTAATGAAACATTTACTTAGGTTAGCGTCTTGTTAAGTCACTTAACGAACCTCTGTGGACCTGGGCCTGCAGTACGTGGGTGCAAATAGCCCGTTATATCCACATCTCTAAGTCAGTGTCAAATCCACCAATCCTTTAGAAAGGCAGACGAAGACGGCAGAGAGAAAAAGAAACATCTGCACATGTACACAAGAAAATGAGTGTATCCTATATGTGTTTATTTAATTCACTTGCTTTTGTTGATGTCTTCTTAACCTAATCGCGCATGTTGCTGTCACTATACTATGTGATCAACCAAAAACCGAGTCTGCAGATGTTCTTAAGAGCGGGATTAGTTCCATGCAAAAGAACACACTGAAAGAAGACTTTTTTTTATCAGTCAACTGGTCTTTTAAGAAGAATCCACTGCAGTCGACTTGTCAAATAGTCCTGTAACTCTGGGTTCCTGGGGTGTAGGGCAGATTCGGGTCAGACACTAAAGACAACTAAAAATTCCTGGTAACTAAAACAACGAAAATGTCATTTTTAGGGTCAGGCAGTACAGCTGCCAGGGATCATTTGCTTCTGAGTGTATTTTAATACCATTGTTAACTCTTTTAGTGTATGAAGATCCTGCCAGACATTATCTGCCCCACAAATTCTGAAAGGGTTAAAGAGCAAAGTGTAAATATTGGTAAAATGTTAGATGTGGAGGGTTAAGACAAGACTTTTAGCCATGTTAGGCACTTATCACTAATAATACTGTATATTGTTCTTATTTAGAATGCTTAGTTACCAGTAATATAAATATTCTCAGTTTACTGCAACATGCATTTTTTTCCACTCAAGCTTTCAATGAAGTTATCACTATCATGTATATACGGTGATAGAAAACACTGCAACCTGCCGGAATTCCAAAGTTTGATATTTAAAAAAAATATATATATACTTGATTACAACTGTATATCTTAGTCTTCGTCGCCAGAAGGAGCAATATAGTGAGAGAGGGCTAGCAAGCTATATTGCTAGACTCCCAAGTGTTATATACAGTATATCCCCTCAAATCAACCTTGAGGCAACATGTGGAGAGACACCTGTGCTCAAAAAGGAGCACATTTGACAGATATGCCAATAGGACATGGAAAGTATATTTTAATAACCCCTATTTGCATATCTCCCAGGTATCTCAGCTGTGCTCCCTTTTCAGCACAGGTGTCTCTCCACATGTTGTTTCAAGGTTGGTTTGAGTGAGTTAACGCCATCGTCAGGTATGATTTACAGTAACTAACTCATCATTAAATCCTTTTGTTAACTATAGGTATTGTTGGAGGCAATATCTCGTTTGCATCTCATTAGCACTAATGTCCGTTATAGTAACGCAAAGGCTCCTTACGGCTGAAAACAGTAGTTACGTTAACGCCTCTATAAGTCAATAATGGAGCTTCATGTTTTAGACACCTGAGAACACTGTCAAATGTTGTTCCAACAAAATATGGTTCAGGCAAATTTCCACAATTTTGGTAGAATATGTTGAAAACCTGAGCTGCCAAATTGCAGGCCTACTACTCCAATATCAACATTAGCATTAAACGGGCAGAAAACCTGGATTGCAATTTATTTGATTTATTATGTGCTCAGCTATACAACCAAGAGTTTAAACAAAAATGCTGTTTTTGTTGTGTTGAAGGTATTTGTTTCTTAGGCAATTCAGTACTAGCGAAAAAGTGGAACATATTGCTACCCTATCAGCACTGCAATGGAACTCAGCTGATCAGCTGCTTGATCCCCCACCAGACTTGCTACTGTACAGATAGACTAGCTGTCACTAGCAGTTAGCGAGCCCATTGTCATTGCCTGAGACCATTTACTGGAAGTTCCAACAGTGTATTGAACATGTCTGCGTTACATCGTATGACACATAACCTTGAGTCTCCAGTGGTAAAAGGTGCTACTCACCCAAGTAGTTCCTTTAAGTTACGATTTGTGCATACGTTCATGATGAAGGTGCAAACGTTGGATGCTACTATGACTTTTTCAAGTAATTAAAATGACCTTTTTTGCTACTTTAATGAATTCTTCTTATTTTTGGTGTGCTTGACTTTTATTTTTTTCATGAATACTACTGCTTGATCGGATTTTGTTGTCCTACATTTTAGCATTACTTTAGACCCCTGGCAGGGGCATCCCAAGTGGCTGGACCTTATTCTCTATTTTTTATAATAATGATGGAAAGTTTCAAAAGCCTGATCTTGCTAAAAGTGTGTTTTAATTCACTTTAAAACCCTTAGGTAATTAAGATATCTAAATATCTTTAAAAATATACACCGAAGCCTCTATGCCTCAAAGAAAAACTGTGTTGTTGCTAAGAGACATTGTGACAGGGTGAAGTCAGGTACTGATAATTATGCCTGGGAAACATACATCTGAGTTCTTCATCCAGCACTCAGAAGGTTAACCCAGTAAGAATACTTGGGCAATGAGGAAGTAAGCTGACAACCAGCTGGATAAGGAGGCTACTACTTGTAGTAGGTGTCTGACTCAGACTACTGAGCTGTCCTGTGCAAGCTCCTATCCAGAAGGATTTCCTATACTCTCTCTAGGGACAGATATTCCTAAACAAAGATACAGTAAGGACTTTAATATTGTTCCATAACTATTGTGATATAAGTTTAGGGGCTGGGAACTGGACAAAGCCAGCCAGCCTGATAGATAGAGCCTGGAATGTTTAGCAAGATCTCCCTGTAGGGAGTAGGCATTCTTTTTATGAGTTTTGTTTTGCCTTAAAGGGACAGTGTGCCCAAAATGTTTATTTGGGTTGTGGAGAAATAAAACCACTCAACATTTGGTTTACCTTGAAACTGCAAATGTGGACTATTGTCTGACCTCCTCTACAGACCATCCTGCCACAGACATACTTTCATCTGATGCCTCTTCTTACTTTCATTGTATTTAGGCATTTACTCAGCATGTATTATCTTGCTATTTGAAGAGTGTCAATTGGAGGAGATATGGAGGAATTAAACTTTGCATTGTTTAGGCAGTAAGACACTTTCTGTGTCAAATTTTAGAAAGTTGGTTATAGATATTCTTGCGTATAATGCAAACACAAACAGGAAGTCAAATAAAATCGCTGACAAGTGTCCACAAAAAGTTAAAATAAACATTGAACAAGTTTTCTGTTTTTGTCTGCAATTATTATTGCTTTTCATTTAGTTTGTTTCATATGTACTAATGTTGATGTGTTCAATGGGAAGTTTTAAGTCCCCATTAGGTATCAGCCTTAGTATATGTGCAGGAGCAATCACACTCGCAGAAATGATAAACAAAGTATAAAAACACCTAACGCGTTTCACGCCATAACATAGCACTTTATCAGAGATATATTTAGTATCAGTGTTGCTATTAGTATCGGTCTTAGTATAGTTTTGTCCGCACATTTGAATCATGCAGTGAAGACAGTAGCCCCATTAATTAACCTAATCAGTGTAAGGTGCAGCTAAAAAAAAATCCAACAAAAGCAAGAGAAAAAATAATGTGCAGTCTAGACACATAAAGAATATAGGTAACACTACACTGAGGACTAAGGAGATATCATTTTGGACAGCTGTGTCCTTCATCAGGTTGACCATGGCAATAAGCACAACAAACAACCTTTAGCTGTAAGGACAGCAGGAGGTCACTTCTCTAATTTTAGCATTCAGCTAGATTGAGTACACTACAAAATTGCCTGTGGAAATTGACACAAGTATTAGTCTCCAGCTCAACATGGTCTCATGCTCAGAACATAGTCAATTAAATCTGTCTATGAATGACCCCCCAAGGTATGACCATAACTACAACATACAATTCTAGTTGTGTTTGTGTACCTGCATGTGAGTTTTTTTTAGGTCATTGTTTCAGATGACAACAGAACATATTGAGTTTGTGTACCATCTGTAATAACAAAATGATGGGTGTCTTTGAGAGAGCTGTAAACATTTAATTATTTAAGTTCTTGATCAATAATTACTAAATACAATAGAAGAAAACAGACTCGCCATTGAGAGATACAATTGTATAACAATGACATGGTATTTTAATAAATAAGACAATGATACTGAACCATAAGGCATTCTTTGTTACTTGAGACTATTTTGTTTATACATCTCTTAGCATATTGCTGTGTATCAACATCTTAAAACTTCACCTATGAATTATACAAATAATTCACATAAAGTACTGTCTTTATTTATTTGTTTAATTACTGTAGTAGAAAATACAGCAGGTAATTTATGTGACAAGGAAGTCAGATTAGCAGTAGTTTAAAGGTGCATTCATTATAGCTTCTTTAAAAAAAACTATTTTACATAATTTCATATATTACTTTTCCCTGTTTCATCCGATTTAATTGTTAAATATTCCAAAATATTTTCTATTTGGAGGAAGAATGGTGTCAAATATTTCCCAGGGCCACCTGAAAAAGCATTTCACTATGAATTTTTTTTCAATAGCTACAACCATAGTCACTGTAACTTTAGATTTAGAGTAGCATGTGTTCCCCAGTTAGGTATAAACCTGTGTCTGGCCCCAGAAGAAATCAGTATGTACACTTTATTCTGGGATGTTGTTTTTTATGAACTGTTAAACTTTTAGCCTAAATTTGCAAATCCATAAAAAATATTAAGACTTCTTATAAAGCCAACGCAAATACTGAGTGAAAGTGTGGCACGGTTAACTGTGTTCCCATTATTTCAAATGTCATGCTTTATAACTACAAGATTGTTAAATCTCCATACATTTCAAAGCCGTTATACCTTTTCGTGGATTAACATAAGTATTGTTCAAGGACAAAGTACCGGATCTTTCAAAAATTGAAGTCTGTTCTTTGATTGTGGAAGTATTGCACAGAGAACGCACAAACATTAGTAAAGTATATAACGTTGGTATATTACTGATTATCTAATCTAATCATTGAAAAATATATTTAATGGTTTATCCATAATGCATCAAAAATAATGATAAAATATGAGTTTATGGCTGCTTGCATATCATAAGGTACATTTACTCTTACATGGTCAAAATCACTAGTATATGTTTCTGTCTTTCATTTATAAATAAACAGTGATGAAATCTGTGACATTCTGGACAGACATCCAGTCCTACACTCATTCTTTCTTAAGACCTTACGCTGCTGATCTTAGACCCTAAATATATAGAGCAAAGTTACCTGTGAAATAAGCGAGTCCAGCGTACTGTTGTTGTGGGTAATAAAAGATCCCAGCTTTATTATACCAAAATACCAAAAGAAACTGCCGACCAGATATGGGCATACCGAGCCCGAATGTAAAAATAATTCTGGGGTGCAGTTAGCTCTACGCCTAGATTTTGATGCCATAACCGAAATACAGTTCCAAAGTGCCAGGTTACAACCATACAGCTGGTCCCTGCTTCCAAACTCTTTGATATGTGGGCAGAGACAGCCCGACCCTACAGCCGACATCTTCTTCTCTTCCATGTCTTCCCTGGATAATTCCACTCAATATGGCCCTCTTAGTTCTTGTGCGTAGGTGATCTAATGGCGCATGTGTATGTATCATTACCAATGCATAGTATATTACTGTATATTACTGTCCATATCCTTTGCATCTACTGCCTGGTCTCTGCCTCCCCTCCCAATTTCCAATGCTTTTACTGCCGGACTCAACGCTTGCTGTTGCTTTTTCATAATCTTATACAGTGGGGGGGGGTTCCACTTTCTGAGGGATCATCTTACTTAGACCCTGAGTTATGGCTAATATCTCTGATTAGGGAGACCGTATTAGTTCGTTTTTCTTCTGTCAGTAGGCGCAGCCCCTGTCTGCAGTGGTTGTTCTTGCCATGGCCACATGGGGGATGCTTGAGGTTCGATAGTTGCGGGGGACCCATCAATGGATGCCAACGGGTTGGACTGGTACGGCGAGGTGTAATTGCTCTTAGGGGCGATCGGCGTCTTTAACGTAGTTTGCAGAAGATAAGGAGGCGAGTGGGGCACCTTTGCAGAATCCTTTGTTCTGCTCCCGTGCCCTGATCGCTTCCTCTTATCCGCTTTTTCACATCTAGCTACTGTACATGTGGGGAGGCCATGCGACCTGCCTTCACAGAACCAGGTTACGGTCCGGATGCCCCCTGGGGTGCAGGTTTCCTGTGATGACCCCTGATGCTCCGTCTGACCCAGCATTAGCCTGAAACCGGCACCCCCCACCCCATATGCAGACGAGGGCTCCATAATGGGGACCTCTGCATGTTCTTTATTCTTGATTGTTGTCTATGCGAACACCAGACCATGTGCCAAAATGCTGTGTATAAAACTTTTAAATATGGACCGAAAAAAATTACATTATTATGCGTGTGATGGCCGAACGTGTCAAAGTTTGGTCCGCAAACTATTTGACAAACTTTTCAAAATTCTTCGCTAGCCTGTAAAAATTTGTTTTTGCTATTCAAAAACCACTAAAAAGCATGTAATTCACCCTAAGCCTCTATTTTTTTGTTGTTGAAAACATTCATTTTTTTACGTTTATAAATTTAATTCTTCAAACATTTTACAAAAATTTTGCACAATCGTACCGTTACATTTGAAAATAAAAAATATATACATATAGAGGCGAGTTTTACATGAATTTCCAGTTTCTTTTTTTTTGTCAAAAGTTTGCACAATCAAATTTTTTTTTTAAAATGCTACTGTAGACTTTTTCCAAAAGAAGACAAATTAGCAAAAAATCTAATTTGCAAAGAAACATATTTTTTTGCAGCGAATTTGAATCTGAGCAAAATGTTTGCCCATCACTAATTATGTAATTTTTGAACTTCGCTGCTCGGACATAGCAGGGCAGTAATTCAGCCTCTGCTATAAAGAGAAAGGTGTTCACATTATATTTTTTAAATGTACGTAGTGTAGAGTTGTAGTGTTTGTATTTGAGAAAAGTAGAATCTACTAGATTGTAGGAAGCATTTAAAGCTGCAGTTCAAGCTCCCGTTTTTTTTAGTTTTTTTTTAACTTCAATAGTTTCATGTGGGCAATCTCTACTTACCATAAGAACTGCATAGCTGCCGGTCAATTCGTTCTCCATTAACTGATCGTCAAAGTTTGGCGACATCTTTAAATCTGGGGAATGTAAATGTTTGCTATAGTAACAAACATGCTTGTTAAAATAGAATACAAGAAAATTGGTCTTTCAAAGTTGTTGTTTTTTAAACAAAAAATGCTAAAAGTATTTTTTCTTACTACAGAATTGATTTATTAAAAAAAAAAAACACACATGCAGGATACTGCTTGAACTGCAGCTTTAAATGATAAACATGAAGAGTACGCATGGTTTGTACATGTTTTGGAAGAGGTGAAGCCTAACCAATTATTCTAAAACATACAGACAAATATGCATGGACTACAACATAAATATCAGGGGAGTTTGCCACCTTTGTTCTAGGACATAATCATTCAGTGTCTGCGTTAAAAGTTGTCCTTGGACACTGATGTCATCAGTCCATGTAGCATCGTTGAAGTATGAACACTGCATCTCTTCTATTAAATGCGGCGCTTGTATTCGGCAAATGCAATAGAGCTCTTAACTACAGTATATGCCATATTGACATCTTACAAAGGAAAAACTGCATTCCACGCAGGATAAGAAAGAAGTAGATAATATATCAATAGGATTCTGCTGCAAAGCCTTGCAATTTCTAGCTGGCCTTGTAACACTAGTGTGCTTTATCTTAATTTGAACTGTGAAAGAGATTCCCTTTGGGTGTGCAGCGCTGAAAGTACCACGTGGTTTGTATGTTCAATTTGTGCATAAATAATGTTCATTTCCTTTGCCTTTCTCTCTCTGTTTGCACATCTGTATATTCCTTTGTAGAAAAGGACATTTTGCGTAGGAAGGAAATTGTTTTACACAACCGGGAATAGAGATTAAATTGAGATCAAAACGCTGTTCTTTTTATTCATCTATTAAAATTTATTGTGGCTTGTTCATTACATTTATTTTAGTTAGACGATCTACGAAGCACACCCAAAGCTTTAAGGAATTTCTCGTGTTGACGGAATTGTCATTGAAACAGGCAGCTGCCTTGTCTTGTTGAAAGATATGTTGAGAAAGCCCAATCAAAGTCCCTATTCACATGTTATAAGGCACAACATCAGCCAACCAGACCCGGCACAAAGACATGTCAGTCTATTCTATCTACTAGTGAATAGCTTCTCCAGATTCCTAATACTTCAAGTAATGCTAGGCAGAATATAATAGTGACTCCTTAAAACAACGGCGTCACACTAAAACTTGCCGAAAAATTACATAAACTCACGCATAATACATTTCAGTAAAAATATGCATCTCTTTCTTCTTGAAAAAAGTGGCAAACATACTTTTAATGACCGTGTATCCACTTAAAATAACTGCCCATTAGCTCAATTATATTTTTTATGTTGTAATCTTATCTAAATAAAGGGCTGGTTTCATTTCTGCATCCAATTACCATGTCTATGTAGCCCTGTTTCCCCCACCCCTAAGTGAGATCAGGGGGGTGGTGACTGTAATTAGCTACTGGTGCTGCCCTTTTACCTGTTTGGCTCGCAGGAGCCTAAGCCTCCGCCGCTGGGAGCCTGGGGTGAATTACTCTTACTACTACTATATGGTGCAGCGCCTCCACCTGTGAGAGATCCCAGCAGAGTGGGAGCAGCCCCACACAGGACACTCTTACAATGAACCACACAGCTTGGTAAAATAGAAAAGGGCTTTACTGGAACATAACATATCTCTTAATGCTCTAATGTAATGACTTATAACTCTATGGTAATACCTTATCACTCTACCAACGTAAGGCCTTGGACATGCTTACCGCTGGCGTGCTGATGCGCGCTGAGGCTCAGGGAAAGCGGGTGCTTTCCCTGGCCTTGCGGTTGCTTGTCCTGCTCGCCGTAAGGGGGCGGGCTGGGGGCGGGCATGTCACTGGCCGGGGGCGGGCCAGTGACGTCACAGAGCTGGTTCGCCCTCATCGGGCGAACCGCTCACGTGACCGGCCTGTCGCTCCGGCAAGCGGGGGAATTTTAAATTCCCCTAAGACATGCGCTTCCGCAAGCACGCGGAAGTGCAGGTGAGCCCCTACTTAAGCCGCTCTAATTGCGGCTGTAGGGGCTCAGTGCTGAGCGGGAGCGCGTGTCAGCACGCTTCCGCCAGCAAGCGGTAAACATGGCCAAGGCCTTAGGCACAACTACCCACACACAATGTATCCCACACCGTGTCCACAGCAATCCCAAAGTCACACACCCAACCTCCCTGGTATGTGAGACAGCGCTGCCCACAATGTGTATGTATTTTGTTGGTGCACTTAGCTACGATACCTGCCCAGTGCGCCAGCACCTGGGCCCGCTGATCTCTTTGCAAAGGATCCGCCGATCCCGCGATGAATGCGCCTCTGCGTGGGTTGATGTCTCGCCGGACGATCCCACCGTGAAGACAGTCTCTATCACTGAAGAGGTCTGTTCCCAGACCAAACTTGCCAGGCCACGTGCACACAGCTGTGTCCCTGACAATATCACACTGCTTAAAGGGCAAAGTACTAACTGCAAGGGCCTTCCCTACAGCAGCAACGAACTCCTACAATGGCTCAGGGCCTAGCTGGGGACCTAGGGGATTACGGGCCTACTGCACTGGGTCCCTGACCCATGTACACACAATCTCCCCTGTCTCACTCCCAGCTTCAACTCCTAACTGACTCTTCACACAACAATGTTTCTATATCCTGCTGCAGAGAATCCTAGAGCTCTGTTGGCTATAATGAGTCACCTGTGCTCCAGCCCCTGGGGCTGCTGGGAGTTGTAGTCCCTTGGAGAGCTCCTTGCTATGGGGGCCGCGTGCGCGATCTCCACTGCGCATGTGCAAAGCTGTAATGGCCGCCGCTAGCACTATCTGCTCCTGCGCAATCTGAAATGGCCGCCGGGACAACACACACTGACTGCGCATGCTCGAACCTCGCGCCAACCCCAACATGGCCGCCGAACACCTTCTGCGCACGCACGACACTCCGGTGACGTGCTCACCCCCTCAGCGCACCCGCGAAGCTGGAGGTAAGGGGGAAGAGAACCGGGAGTCAGGGGGATCGCAGGGACCCTGGCTACATCTAAGAGGCAGATTTCCCCCCCTTGAGATGCTGAATTGGCGAATGTTTCACTTTTTTCACTTTTTGTGCTTACTCTACCTCTGGATCAAAAGGAAATAGAACAGCCATTTTAGTATTAAGCTAATATATATATATATGTATATCTTTATTTATTTAATGGGATTTAATATTACTTCCAATGTTGTAGATTCACCTAAGTATCCATATTGGTCTTGGTAAAAAGATCATTCCCTCCGTGCTCTAAATTATTATACACATTCAAGGTTATAAATGAGTTTTCAATATCTTATACCTCCTTTATTAAGTGTATTGTTGCTTTGCTTCCAACTTCTGAACAGATGAAGAAGATTGAAGGTGATTTATGCTTTTGTGTATGATGTTATGCTAGCTTGAAGACTGCGGCAATTTTGGGCTCACTCCAATATACTTCAAATAGTTAAAAAAAAAAAAACAACTCATGTCATTTTATCTCATTTGTGCTTCTTTATATTACGTAGACTTTGCAGGCACATTCATCCTGTTCCCCAAGGAGGTAGACAAAATGACTTGGCCAAGTAGGCAAGAAGGTATTTCTGGACCTCAGGTTGAGCTCTTTCTTCAAAAACTGGTTACCATTATACAGTACATGTTAGCAGGGCTCAGATCATTATACCTGCACTTAAAATTCTGAGGGGAACACATTATATAGATGTTTTAGAAAATGACAACACAATAGCTGTAAGCTCCATAGGCTCCCAGTGCAGTGCTGCAGCTGTGCACTGCCTCCACGTGTGAATGAAGTTGGTGGTTTGCAGCAGAGATTCAGCTGTCTCATGTCTACCCTGCTACAGTATGGTATATAGCACATGAAAGTGGTTTGCAAGATGCCCTATACACACTTAACTAACAAAGGAAACCATTAGAGAATATGATTAACAATATTTAATGTCCAAAGATGGTACGACACATTGGGCCATACTTCCTACGATAAGGCACCTTTCTGGAACACGCCTGTTTACTCACCGTAAGGTGCCTTCTGGCTGCAGAACGTTTCTTATGGTCAGTGATGGGCCAGCATTGCCCAGACTCCCCCGCCCCCCTCCCCCCCCCCCACTGTTTCTCATTAACGTTTTTAAAAGTTCTAAAATTCACAAGAAAAAAAGGTCAAATTTTGCATGGTTCACGAACTTGGCTGAAAAGTTTCCACATCTTTTCTTATGGCATACAGTAGCACTGCTCAGTAAATATGAGCAGTTATATCATTGTCAATATTTGATGTGTGCATTTTTGTAATGATATTCGTTAAATTAAAGTAAGATTATCTTGTTTGGGACTGAATAATGCAATAGGTTGCAATATTTTAGAATGTGCAGAACACCCTTCATACCCTGCAATTCAAAATGGTACAAAGTAATCAATGCATCAATGTGTTACTTTCCATTCAAACAGCTCCCAACATCATGAAACAGGGGACACGGAGGTAGCTAACACAAAAGCGCACAAAATAATGTTTAGAGTTTACAGGACAACACTTAATATATGCAGAGCAGGCTTAGGGATATCTGCAGCAGAATAGGGCAACACCGGGAATCATGTCCTCTTCTTTACAGTACATCACTTTATACCACTCAACTGATCATCATTGTTCAGTGTCACCTGCATTTGTATCACAATAACTTTCTCACACAGTCCAATGCCCCCAATAAATAGAACAAGATCATCATTTTAAAATCCCGAAAATGTGGCGCATACTATCATCCAGCAGCGATGCCACGTCTAGGCTTTCATTAATATCACTGAACGTTGAAATATTGCCCTAATGAAGGTGACATATTTGTTGTAGAATAAACAGACAAGGAATGGTGCAGTTAAATTGACTCGGTAAACCTCTTTTTAATTATTCAACTCTTAATAGCATTTTTAATGCAACCTTTGATTTCTATAGCAGGTTTTATCCCACCTCCCAAGCAGTGTAAGATCTTTGCAACACTTTCCTGTTTGTGATCATTTGTTGCCATATTTCCCAGCAGTTTGAGCTGTAAACTGTAACAATACATAATATTACCGTAGTAATATAAGGATATATTGTAGCTGCTGAGTTACACTGAAGCAGCCATTTTGTTAGTCACACAATCAGTATTTTGACAGATTTATGACAGGAGCACCAAACGATTGCCAGGTTAGGTAAGATTGTAGAATTATACATTGTCACGTGGTTTACATATACAAATACGAATAAAAGGGGGACTATAGTATTGCTGCTTTAAAAGTGGCCACCATGATTATACAATTGCTGCTTTTATTTGTTTCCCCATAAGTATGAACTAGCCCCTAACAACAGCAGCAGCAGAACCCGTATTTATTGTATAATGATATTTCTTATTGTGCTTTCACATTTGCATTTCAAACCTAAATTGGCAAAGGAAAAAAAAAACCTTACATCAAATAACTGAACAACTATTAACATGGTAGAGACATTTTCTTACTTGGCTCCAACGAAATGCAGCTCCATGTATTGTATGGGAGATTTTCACAATACAACCACACAGATTTGTTTGCATTAGAGAAACAAGATACAAGAATTGCTTGCGAAGCTCTGCACAGCAGCGAATTGTATATCATTGTTGGCTATGTTTCACTGCTGCTGTCAATCAGATTTTTTTTTAGGTTTGTGGCAGTTTATTTTGGATAGTTGATAAACAGGTGCTTCCTTTACATTTGGAACGGTTTAACTGGGAATCTAGCTTTATGTCCGGACATTTCAGCTGAAATCACACGGAGTCTGACACAAGCAGTGGTATGTTTACTCATCTGTGCCAATGCTGACAGAAGATACTTGCAAATTCCCACAGTTGGCTTGGACTGGACATGTAACATATGTTAGTGGGACACAGGGAAGGTATCAGTAAGGGTTGTGGCATTACAAATATATGGAGCAACCTTTTACTCAAGTGAAGGGTCTACAATCTATGTGTCGCTGAGATTCATTGTGCCTGTCTAAGCAAATGAGCACATAAATGCGCAAAGTCCTACAGACTGCCAGGTGGTACAATAACACAGGAGGGAGAGGGAGTAGGTGATATGATGCCTGTTATTGGACCAACAAGTTACTGATATGTTAAAAGCTTTCTAACCTCTCAGGGTTCTTCATCAGGTGTGGCAGAAATACAGAAACAAAGGATGTTATAAATACATCGTTTTGTAGAGAGATATTTAGTTACAATGGAAATTAATGCTTTTAATGTCATTTGTTCCTTTGGAAAATCTGGCACAGTTGATATTTTTGTCCCTGGTTTAGCAGGCAGAAGACTTTCATATATAACCCCAAATGTGTTGTTACTACAGTGCCCAATTAGCTTGTCACACCTCCACTTAAAAAGCTATATATATATATATATATATATATATATATATATATATAGTTGTATTCTTATATATTACTATGTGCAATCCTTTTGCATCAGCTTGTCTCCAACAAAAGGAAAAAGCAAGTGCCCTAAAGAGTTATAAAATTATACTAGCAGTAATAATAAATTGAGAGTGTGTGTGTGTGTTATTTAAAACACAAAACAAGTTGTAGACATGTATTTATCATCTTTTCCATTTGTCTCCAACAACACTACTTAGATTTATTTATTTTATTTATTTATAAAATATTTTACCAGGAAGTAATACATTGAGAGTTACCTCTCGTTTTGAAGTATGTCCTGGGCATAGAGCTAAGACAAATAATATATGGTTAAAAATACAGTTACATAAATAAACAGGGTACACATTATATACAAGACATTGCATGCACAGTTAAAGAAAATATATATATTATAGGCTTATGTAACAGTTACAGACCAGATTAAAATGTGAGACAGCCTTAGTTTTGAAAGAACTTAAACTGGTGGTGGATGTGAGAGTCTCCGGTAGGTTGTTCCAGTTTTGGGGTGCACGGTAAGAGAAGGAGAAGCATCCGGATACTTTGTTGAGCCTTGGGACCATGAACAGTCTTTTGGAGTCAGATCTCAGATGATAAGTGCTGCATGTGGTAAGGGTGAGGAGCTTGTTCAGATAGATGGGTAGCTTTCCCAGAAAGTATTTGAAGGCAAGACAGGAAAGTTGAACTTTGCGCCTAGACTCGAGTGATGACCAATCTAGTTCTTTGAGCATTTCGCAGTGATGTGTGTTGTAGTTGCATTGGAGAACAAAAAGGCATATTGAATTGTAGAGGGTGTCAAGTTTGCTAAGGTGAGTTTGGGGTGCGGAGCCATATACTATGTCTCCATAGTCGATAATTGGCATTAACATCTGTTGTGTGATACACTTTCTGACCAGCAGACTTAGGGAGGATTTGTTCCTGTAAAGTACACCTCTTTTGGTATAGGTTTTGGATGTCAGGGTATCAATGTGCTTCCCGAATGTTACGTGGGAGTGAAACCATATGCCCAGGTATTTAAAACTTGTAACAGGAGTTAGGGTGGTGTTAGCGTTGGTTCTGATCTGGAGCTCCGTCACTGGAAGCTTGAAAAATGTAGTCTTGGTCTCAAATACCATTGTTGCAGTATTGTCAGTGTTTAAAAACAGTTTGTTTTGGGAAATCCAGTTTTCGAGTCTCAAAGTCAGGCTGAAGTATGTGTTCAAGGTTGGAGAGGTTATGGCTGTGTGCATATAAGATAGTGTCATCTGTATACATGTGTATTGAAGCTTCCTTACAAGCTGTGGGAAGATCATTGATGAACACTGAGAAGAGTAGGGGTCCCATGAGATGATGAGCTCTGAGCAAAGACTCTTCTCACATTGTCATTACTGAAAGTAGCACCTCCCTTGTGCTGATACTGTGTACTCCTAATTACCCAAATACTGAATCTCATTTGGAAAATGTTCAGTACAGACGTAATATTTATAACTACAGACTTCTCACTGCTGATGCCAACCGCTAGCAATATTATACTGTATGTATCATCTTTCAATCACTTGATGTTCTGCCTCCCAAGATCCAGTATCATGTAGATATTGTTATTGATGTCATCACAGTACTGTATGTAATATTCAGACATATATATGCTTGGGTACAGATAAAGACCATGTAAAGTTTGAACCTACAGTAAGCCCGAAGTGCAATGAATGATTGCTGTAGAAAAGATATATGCCACGATTTAAGAGCAGGGTAAGCAGTTCATCAGCTGCTTGGTCTACGTTTTCAATTACCAAACTGAAGCGATAGAAGAAAGCTCATAACGAGGGGCACTGGCCATAAATGAAAACAACAAAAGGGTGTCCCAGAGACACCTTTACAAAGTCTTGACAGTGCCACGGCACGCCACAAACAGCTGTGAAGAATCCTTGTAATGAAACAAAAAACAGCGCTAATATGCAGAGATGTATGTGTCAAATATAATACATATATTGAATATAATACAATTATTTAATATAATAAAGATATTGTGTTCCCATGTATTTAACCCTTAACTGCCCGAGGTGCCTACATTGCTGAAAAAGGTGGTATTTCTATAAAATGATTAGCAACCCCAACACATTTTATGTGGCCCACGTTGCATCTATGTTGTACAAGTAATGCTAGACTTGTACTGTTTTATAAATGTCCTTTTTCACAGATTTCCCCCGGAGTATCTTTAGCATAGGATCCTATTAACTATTTTTTGCAGCGAGTTCAACATATCCGCTGAGTCGCAGGTGTATAAGGCTATTAAAAAGTATAATAGACCCTTTGAAGGATGCTGGGGAAAAAAAAGTTACACAAATAAACTCTTTCTGTGTGTGCCAAAATCTCTGCTCAGTATTCCCTTGAGATCCGTTGTGCCTTTTGTGTAGCAGTTTGATAGGACTCGAGGAGGATAGAATCCAGACGATACAGAACTTAATATTTAAAGCAGATTTCCCTTTAAGTAACATAAAGCCAGAGATACGCAGTTAAGCAGTTTAACAGTTTATATTCTTGTGTGTTACGTTCAAGGGCTGTGTTCTAATGCCATATTCTGCGTGCAGTCAACCATCAAAAGTGACAAGCATTCCAGAAATTCAGCATGGCTCATTGACTTTGCATAAGACCAGAAAGCCTTACACCTGTAAGACGCCTTTTAAAATTTAGTCCAGGTTAGGGCAGCGGCTGAAAGTCATTGCCACCTGACAGATCTCTGACAGCACTTGTGAAATTAGTTGGTGGTCCCAATCTGTAAAAAAAAAAAAAAAACAACAGAGTACCAGTGTACTACATTAGAGCTCTGGATGCAGTTGGCCTTAATTGACAACCTGATTAGAGATACTGTAGTTACATGGCACCGAAAATAATTCCAGAAAGTTACTAGGTTTGAGTCAATTTGCAAGGCAGCAAAGCTTTATTGCTCACTTGATACAGGCATGTAGGTATTTTGTGAATACATGAATCTCTTGGATCGTAGCCATTTTCCATTGAAGCTGCAGCTTTAGCAAACACTATATATAGTGAAGAAGAAACGCAAAGAAAAACACTTAGATTGCACAGTAAGTATATAGATAAACATTTATTAAGTAACAGGAAACCAATATAAAAAAATTATTGGATAAGGTATAGACAGCAAACGCTTATGTGTTATATGGAAAGGTCCTCTGCGAGCCTGTCGTGGACTGCGTGTCTACTCTTTCCTACAGCCGTAGGTAGTGATAGCGCGACCGCTTCCTGGATTGCTATGTGTCCTCGCTCTGGACAAAATTACTCTCCAGGTACCAGATAAGTTTTGTAGGTATGTCGAATGGGTGCTCCGCTCGCCCAAAAGGTGTGACCCGACAGGATCTCCAAGAACAGAAAAGAAGACACAAAGCGCAATAGAGATAAGTATCCAAGTGGATATATTAAAATACCCACAACGTGTATCAGTAACTTACATTAAGAAACATAAAAGTGCGCTCAGCTGAAGTTCCAGCAAGAGAATGAGGCCATAGAGGAAAAACAGGCAGGGCCTGGTGCACCGGATCCCTGGACCACAACTTCCAGAGCACAGCAGCGAGGGCACAAACCGGGTCACGGCGTGTGATGGACGACGTATGATGTGTGATGTGCTACAGCAAGCAACAAAACCTCAACCGGTTTTGCCCGTACTCCGTGCTGATGAAGGGGTGGCCGCACTGTGCAGAGTCCACTGCTGGCATCTTCAACTACAAACGTTCAGAGGTGCTGCCTATCAAGCCCCTTCCTCCACCAGGCAAATCCCAGGACAGCTGGCCCCACTGTTGACACCAATAGGATTTGATGCATCTAGTGCAGTAGTTTTGCCTCAGATTTTGAGCCAGGAGACTTTGATAAATAACCCCCATGGTGTCTTATTCACTTTTGGAAATTTGCCGGACGCCTGTACTGTTAAATGAAGTAGTTACTTAATCTGTTTAGCATAGATAGACATGGGGAAAACAAAGGATAATGGATTTATCAGTTGAATATTTTGCACTGCAGGAATCAATCAATCAGGATTGCAGCCATCCATTAGATTGTTCATGTGACAGTATTATCAGCTGAATGAGCTGTTTGTCTATTGGGAATGGTCTGAGATTCTGATGTGTGTGAGTTGAGAATTCAAAAGCTTTTCTAAGTATTATTTTCTTGGCACGCAAAATGCTCAGCTACTGTACATCAGACTGCATGGTACATATGATATATATGTTTTTGACCCGAAGAATAAAATATTTAATGATGTATTTATTTTGTTGCCTGAGGCACAAGATGGTAATGATATTCCCAAGGTCACAACAAGGACTCACTAAAGTAGACCATATTACGAGAACACATATAAAATGTTCACATTTGACATTAAAAAGGTTAATCAATCCAGCCGAGTTCTGGGTCAATAAACGGATCAGGGTGAGACTATTTTCCCTTTTTGCGCCCCGTGAGTCCACCCAAGGCAAGCTGTCTTGGTGAGGCCCTCTGGGGGGATGGAGGGTGCAGCGTCAGACATGGGCATCTCCGATGTCCAGCCGGGAGGAGAGCTGGTCTGTTTTGCCCCGTACCTAGGATCAGAACTGCTGGATCAATCTAGCGGTGCAGGTGGATGGCCGGGAGATAGGTATGCTTAATCCAAACCCATGGGCGACAGGTTGGGTCCCTACTAATCTGTAAATCCCTCAGGTGAGCCTCCTCCAATCTGGATACAGAGTCTATTGGGCCTTGACCCAACAGTGGAATATTTATAATGTATGGGCTGAGGTGAACTTTTCCCCATGCAGATTTGATCGGTGGAAGGCCAGCCTTTGGTGGCCTTATTTTGTTCTGTAATAGTTATGAATAGATGTTAGTGGTTAAAATTTTATGTTGAAATGTGTGGTTATTCATCACATAGTATCAGATCAGTAGGATAAGACCCAGTTGGATGGTGCGTTGTTGAAAATCCAGATGTACAATGTTAGCAAACCCGAGATGGGAGTCGTGTTTGGCGTGCTGGTTCTGTGTGGCGTATCAATAACTTTTTTGTTTTTTTCCCACAGTCCCCCCCCACCCTTGAACTCCTACCCGTTGCCCCATTGCCTCCATGCAGGACACAAAGACACCCCCACCCCCTTAGGTCTGGGACCCATTCCCACTGGTCATTCTGCTATGTAGCTATCCCATACCAATTTTGTAATGTCACTTAAAGTCATATCCCAAAATGTCAAAGGTTTTAACTCCCCAAATAAACGCCGGATAGCATTGACAGATTTTTTTTTTTTTTAAAGGTGGGCAGGGGGGAGAGATGTTGTCCTTATCCAAGAAACCACACTTCAAAAATGTCAACACCCCTGGATACTTTGATAAGTCATGCAGAGAATTTTTTACCTCTTTGGCTCGAGTGAAGAAAAGAGGGGTGGCAATACTTATCCATAATTGCAGCCCTTTCAAACACAAGATTATGAAGATGGATAGAGATGGGAGATATATTATTAGAGATTACCCTGGCCAACGTTTATGCCCCGAACGAGAATTGCTCTACATTTCTAAATACTTTCTTTACCACCTTAGGAAGTGTAGCTGAAGGATATATTATTTTGGGAGATGATTTTAACCTTATGCTAGATCCTGAGATGGACAGATCCAACAAGCTCAATTCTGCAACCCCTAGGATTAAAACCTTAGATCTCACAGTTGTCAAAAGAGGCCTGAAATCCCTCAATTTAGTGGATACCTGGCGTGAACTATCTTTTTTCCACACCAGTCCTACTCTAGGCTAGATTATGTTTTCTCGAGTGCAAGACTGATCCTTCGAGTCTCACACTCAAGTATTTCAAGCATAACGTGGTCGCATCATGTCCCAGTGGAAACAACTATCACTAACCTAGAGGTCAGGTCCCTAAAGCAAATTGGAAACTAAACGAATCTATGATAAAGATACCTGCAGTGTTTAAGGAAAAGGAACAAGATCTGGAATTCTTTTTTCAAATTAATCTAGGAAGCATGTCTTCTATAGCTGTCTTATGGTAGCCTCACAAAGCTACATTGAGAGGGAAATTAATATCTCTGTCAGCAGGCAGAAAACGCAAAAGATTAAAAGAAATAAGCTCCCTGCAGACCAAAATAGATGCCCTTTCGAAGGGCCATAAAAAACATGATCAGAATCAACATTGGAGACCTTAAAAGAGCTAATAGCAGAGTTAAATGTATTCTTAACCTCAAAGGTTTCTAGACTGCTGTCTCCCCTCTGCTAACCCTATTCAACACAATCTTGGCCAAATCCTCCTTCCTTTCCTCTATGTTACAGGCAAATATCTGCTTAATCCACAAGGAGGGAAAGGACCCGACAAATTGTGGGAGCCCAATCTCTCTGATAAACTCAGATGTTAAAATATTTTCCGAAATCCCATCAAATACACTGATAAGAGTCCTCCCTTCTCTACTCCATCCAGACCAGGTTGGCTTCATTCAGGGGAGACGGGCAGCTGGTAATATTAGGAGGATTATTGATTTAACAGCAATGGGGCATAAAGACAAGATACCTGCGATGATTCTTAGCCTGGATGCAGAAAAGGCATTTGATCGTATAGATTGTGTCCACATGAAAGAAACACTGGAAGCCTTCGGCTTTGACTGAGTTTTCCTTAAGGCAATAATATCACTATACTCCAGCCCTTCAGCCAAAGTGATAAGCCAGGGTTTCCCATCAAGCCAAATACAAATTAAGAGTGGAACACGGCAGGGATGCCCCATTTACCCCCTTGAGAACAATGGTACAAGTTGGCGACCCTCTTTGCCGACGATGTCATTTTTACACTCTCCATCCCCCTATCCTCCCTCCCCAATTTGTTTAGTGACCTAGCTGCCTTTAACAAACTGTCAGAGTTTTTAATAAATAATGGGAAATTGGAGGCACTAAACATAAACTTAAGGAAAGAAACAATAAAACGAATTGAATTACATTTCGACTTTAAGTGGCAACAAACAGCTATCAAATATTTAGGCGTATATCTGAACAAAGATTATGATTCAGTATATAGGACAAATGACACCCAAATTCTTGAAAAACTGCAAGACCTGCAGATGTGGTCTGGTTTCAATATCTCTTGGATGGGGAGAATTATTTATTTATTTATTTATTTATAAAATATTTTACCAGGAAGTAATACATTGAGAGTTACCTCTCGTTTTCAAGTATGTCCTGGGATAATTCTATCAGTTAAGATGAATTTGCTACCAAGACTGCTCTATTTATTCCCAACTTTACCTATCCCAATTATAAATTCTGATATTCACAAGTTACCGTCCCTAATAACAAAAGTTGTGTGGAATAATCAGAAACCCAGAATTCTTAACCATCTATATTCCCAGAAACCCATCCGTATTCTTACCCATCCCTCCAGAGCAGGTGGCTTTGGACTTCCATGCCTCCTCTCTTATTATAGAGCGACCGAAGCGAGCCAGGGGATTGCCTGGTGTGTGAGCCCCTCCATTAGGAGATGGGTGGACCTTGAGGCCTCACAGACACTCCCGACCAGTATAGATAGACTTCTTTGGCTGCCGATACAAGTCAGAGAACCCAAACAGTTTGCACTTTAACAAATAAAAACTTGCAAATGACCCCCGTCCTGAAGAACCCGGATTTTCCTCTGGTCCTTTCTAGACAGGCTTTTTCAAAATTGGTCAAAGGCAAATGTCATGAGGCTATTGCATATAAGCAGTGATTTCAAAAATAAATAGGTTGATCAGTTGTTAAGGGAGAAAGAGTTTCCCCCTGGGGAGATATTTAGCTTTCTCCCGGTGAGAGCATTCTATGCTAAAATTGTCACAAGGATCATATCTCCCTAAGGCTACGTCCATAGCAGGGGAAGCCGTGCGGACGATACGCGCTGAGCCCCTGCATCCTCAATGAGGATGTCTTTAGAGGGGGCTCACGCGTGTGTCCGCAGGCGTGCTGAGGCGTTGGGATTGTCAGCCGACAGCAGAGCCTGTTTCTCAGCGCACTGTCGGCGGAAAACCTCCAATCACAGCAAAGGAGCGTCAATGTCACGGCGCGTTGATGTCGGTGCGTCGCGGTCTATTGGCCCAGGGACATCACTGCCCCGCCTCCCCCCGCCTCAGGACAGCGCACGCTGGCTCATCTGCCAGTCCATGGGATCGCTCCTGACCGGGCAGGCGAGCCTCAGCGTCAGAGCGGAGGAGTGTGGGCTGAGGCTCTATGGACGCAGCCTTAGAATTAACAGCTTTTTTGTGTGTCTTTTAACTGTTGTGCTTTTTGTCCAAATTTATATTAATACCTATTAAAGGTTATATTTTAAATCATACAGAAATCACGATATTGAGTGCTGAACATAGGGGCCCTTTTGCTCTCTTGTTTCTACAAGTTTTTGTCTCTCATACAATACGCTCCTAGCACCTTATCCTTATTAATAAACTGTAGCATGAGCACTCGTTCCCCTACCCTTTACCCCCCTCCCACATATATATATATATATATATATTGAGCATGACAACATAGAACAGAACTCCAGAAATACTCTTGAGTTCCCCAATTATTTTAGATGTCCACTGCTCCCTTTACTTAATCTGTCGTTATTCATATACAATTGGAGAAACGTGGTAATTTCTATGGATAATAGGTAAGGAGAGCCAGGCAGCACCATATATTCACATTCAGTGTGAAAGAAGTGACAAGCATCTGTATGTTGTTAAAGCAAGTTCTGCTTTCTAATAAAAAAATACATAGAAATAATTAGTTTCATACACTGCAAAGTATTCATTTTGTGGAGAGGACAGATGAAATGACCCGCCTTATTTAGACCATAGACCAGGGTAATGCAGTCGATGTGGTCTACTTAGATTTTGCAAAGGCTTTTGATGCGGTTCCACACGAGGTTAGTGTACAGAATAAAGCAAATTAGACTTGGTAAAAATATTTGCACCTGGATTGAAAACTAGTTGAAGGACAGACAACAGAGTGTTGTCGTAAATGGAACTTTTTCAGGTTGGGCTAAGGTCGTGAATGGAGTACCTAAAGGATACTAACAATAACTTGTTTATTAATGGCCTTGATGTTGACATAGAGAGTAAAGTCTCTATCTTTACTGATGACACAAAATTGTGTAAGGTAGTAGAATAAGAGCAGGATGTCATTTCTCATTGGGGGGGTGGGCAGAATGTGGCTTGGGTGGGGAGAAGGACAAGGCAATTCAGTAGCCATTCCATGTCAGGGGCTAGCATCAGAGGCATTGCCCATGGGGCAGGTGGTCTGGACCAGAGGCAGGGGGCGAGATGTTTAGGGCCTTGGGGAGTTTTCCCGCAGTGGGGTCGGCGGGGTGAGGAAGCACAGGGTGGCTTGGGCATGGGGGGGGGGGGGGCAGAATGTGGCTGTGTGTGTGGGGGGGGGGGGGAAGGACAAGGTGATTTAGGGAGCATTTTCGGCCAGTGGTTAGGATAAGGGGCATTGCCCATCGGGAAGGTGGCCTCCACAGTGGTGGGGTCACTGGGAGGGGGAAGTAGCACTGGGGTTGGGGCCAAGCGGTCTGAAGAGGGTGTGGGAGGTGCTGCAGTGGTGGTGGCATGGGGCGTTTGTCATTGTGGCGCAACGACAGCAGCGGAGGGTAACAAGAAGGAGGGAGGGGTTGCAGATAGTAGTTCGCAGATAGTAGTTATAGGGATGATTACCTATGTTTGGCTAGCCGGCTGGGCCTACATTTTATGGAGGCTATTATGGAGCAGGTATGGAAAGGAGATTACATGGATTTGCTGAATTTAGTGTTAGACTATAAAGAGCTGGTAAAGTCAGGGATCTTTGGAAAAAAAGAATGAGAAGGAGGTGGAAAAGGAGAGGAGGCAGGCGTCCAAGTCATTTAGTGACTGGTTGCAGGCCCTCTCAATATTGGCGAGTTTAATTGGGGAAAAGAAGCTACAGCATTGCTCAGCAATTTTCAAATATGCGGATTTGATTTAGGAGGTCTGTAATTTTATGGTGAATTGGGTTGGTGGAAGTATTATAAAAATTTTAGGCAGTCTGCAAACACATGAGATTGAATGTGAAGAATATGGACCTGGGGATGTTGCGAATTATGTCACATAAGTCTACCCCCTTTCAAGCAAGGGTTGGAAGCTCATGTTGACAATTTAATGAGGGACATTAAGTGGTGTGAGGATTGTTGCTTTAGGCACAAGTGCAGCGGCTGTGGGAGGCCACAGCCCGGCAAAGTGCTTTAAAAAGTGCAATGGTGGATTTAGAAGAGATCAGGTGGAGATGTTGTGGCAAAGAGTGAGGACACAAGTGAACATCATTGAGAGGTCTCTGTGGCTGTGCCGCTACCCGAACAGGGAGGCGGCAAAGATACTAGAGAGAGGCTTCAACAGCAGTCTCTGGATCCCCATCGGGGAAGTGGAGGTCCCCCTTTGGTGGTGGAACCTGAAATCACTGGAGATGCACGAGGGGATAGCAAGGGCAAAGTTAGAGAAGGAAGTGGGGGGGGGGTCAGGATGGTGGGCCTGTTTTCTCATCCTTCATTGCTCAGATTGCCCCAAGTGGAGACACACTCAGTTTCATCCCATTCATCACCTGTCATAACCATGTAGCCAGGTCCTCCATTTCTTCTCCCTTACCTCTGCTGAGAGCAGGGACCCCAGATGCATGTTAGGAAGCTGCGGGGGCGGGCGCGTCGCCGGGGGCTCCCGGCGATATCTGCCACAAGGCGCCGCCATCTTGCGCGAGGTTCGCGCATGCGCAGTAGTGCGGGAGTTGCGGCGGCCCTCAGACAACTCGCGCATGCACAGTACAAAGCGCGCGAAGCAGAGCCAATCAGATAGAGGCTTTGAGCTGTGACTACATATCCCATGAGCCTCGGAGGCAATCACATGCAGTCAGATAGACAATAGGGCTCGAGGGTTCTCCTCAGAAGAGAAGTAGGAAGCTGACAAGGGAACACGAGTGTCAGTAGGTGCTAGGAGAGGATAGGGTCAGGAGGTGCAGGTGCAGAGAGGCAAGTAGTCTCTGCACTAGACCAGAACCCCCCCCCCCCCCCCCAGATAGGCCCTGAGACATTGCTTGAGCTTGTTGCTGCTTTAGGGACAGGCCCCAGGATAGGGAAACTGCCCATTAGTGCTGTTTAGAGAGTAAAGGACACAGCGGATGCTGAATACCCTGAGAGAGGTCTGGGACCAAGCCTAGAGAGAGAGAGACCGTCATCAGGGTGGGACCACCCCTAGTGGACAATCGCTCCAGTGGAGTCCAGGACGTCGCTGAGGAAATTGTGAATCGGCGGATCCTTTGTGAAGTTGTCTGGAGCGCCCGGCAGGTATCGTTATTAAGTGCACCAACAGAGTACATACACATAGTGGCAGCGCTGACCACAGGACCAGGGTGGGAAGGGTTGCATAGTGGACACGGTGTGGGGTACACGGTGGAGGGGTGCGCCTTGCATGGTGCGTGGGCAGTTGTACTTTTAGTCATTATAGAGTATAGAGTGTTAAAAGTTATCTATGCTACAGTAAAGGGCCTTTATATTTTATACTGTGTGGGTGTGATTTATGTTGTTGGGTCCTGTGAGGGGCTCCTCGCACTACGTTGGGATCCCTCGCAGGTGGAGACGCTGCACTGGATTGTAAGTAAATCACCCCATGCTCTCCGTGGCGGAGGCTTAGGCTCCTGGGAGCCAACAGGTAAACGGGCAGCACCGGTAGCTTTCTGTGTTCAGGGGGAAACAGGGCCACAACCGGATGGGTTGTCAGTGAATTATGGGATTGATAAGGAGTTGTGTAGCATCCAGTATGCATCGTTTTATAGGGTCAGGAAGCTGGTAAGAGAAGAGGGGCTAGGGGATTGATGACAAAGGATTTCCATTTACTTCCCTTGAACCCAGCGTGCTTTCATCTGTTATGGTACATGCTGAGGGGGAGAGTTCTTTGTGGATCTCTGGCAGGAGGCAGTACAGGAGTAATGCAGTTGGTGCGGGCGTCAGTAGACCTGTGTGCGTGGTACATGGCAGGCCTGGTTAGGGGAAGAGTTGGAAGAAAGGGGAGTAGACGCTGTGAAGGTGGAAACCATTAAGGATAGGTTACTGAAGTTGATTTTAAGAAAGTGGGAGTTGGGGGTTCACCTTTGCCGGTTGCAAAGTTTTTGACGGGTCTTCTTTTTCTAAAAATTGGAAGGAGAGTGGGATTTTATAAAGAAGTACGTGATTCACAGGGTGGAAGAGAGTAGCTAGAACCAGAGATAAATGGGCCCCAATTTCAGCAGTCATGCAGAAAAAGATAGTGGGGGCGACACAGGTAGTGTTTTTTTTTCAAGGTACGAGGCAAGGCTCTTTAGGTTTGGCTATTGTCTGGCCTTTTTTGGGGCTATGTGCATTAGCAAATTAGTTAACGCATCTAAAAAGGGTGTTATGGTGTTGCAGAATGAGAATGTGTTATGGGAAACCAGGTATGTGCGGTTAAGATTAAGATATCGAAAAACGGGTCAGTCAGGAGTGAGCATGTGGATCTTTGTGCGAACGTTAGATGTCAGTGGGATCTGTCCAATAAGGCAGCTGAGGGAGAACCAAAAGGTGTAGGCAAACGGGTGGTGCCCCTTCCTTTTTAGCACATGAGGACAATGCTGCTTTGTCCTATTTTCAGTTTGAATGGGTTTTACAGAGATGTGCAGCCTTAGCGGGATTGGGGATTTAGGTTCCCCTGCTTCAAGCTCTGTGAAGTTGTTTACAGTCAGTGTCTTTACTCACTGAGCTACTCCATCAGCCCCATACTTAATGCTGGTATGAATAGAAATAACAAAACAGAAATGTTTTACACTTACAGAATACACTAGTTTTATAAGAAAAACTATCTATCTATTTATCTATCTACATACATACATACATACAAATAAATAAAGGGAGAAGAGTAGTATGGTGGTAATGTCACTGCCTAGACGCTGGTGACATGTCCTTGTGACTCTCAGCAAATTGCTTTATCTTCCTTCTAGTATGCTGCATGCACCAAAAATTAGATTAGTAAACAGAGAAGCCCCATGCACATCCAATATGACAAATTATTTTGTTAATTTTTTCTCATAAGTATGAGTCATTTAGTTCAATCATAGGGGAAGGGAGATACCCGCTCAGCTTCAAAGAATAGACGTGTGGGGGCACTAGGGGGTGATAATATACAAAGCAAAGCATAATCTAAGGCAAAGGGTCATTCCTGAGATGGAGAGTAGACTAGGATAGAAAGCCCCCAACAACATGTACAGACATACAACCGGTTTAAGGACACTCACTTTAAGTACACTTGCGAGTAAGGACATATCGCCCAATAGGCAAACGGCAGCTCACGCATGCGACAGTCAGCACTTCCTGAACAGCAATACCGGCTCCCTACCTGTACCGAAGCTGTGCGCAAGCGGGGAGACTATACAGCCTGTTACACATGTGTTATTTACATCAGTTATGCACGTATATGACGATTGAAGTACAGTACATGCATCAATAACTGGAAAAAAGGCAGTGCTTCACTTTAAGTACATTTTTGCTTTACATACATGCTCTGGACCCATTGCGTACGTTAATGTGGGGTATGCCTGCACTCGCTTGTCTATCCTGGCCTACTCTCCATCTCAGGAGTGACCATCTGGCTTAGTTTACCCTTTGCGTTGTCATTTAGTTCAATGTTTTAGCCAAAACATGTTAAGCCTGCAACCACGTCAAGATAAACCCTTTCAGCAGGTTCCTAAACTACCAATTTTATCCTGTGTCCATTGTATTTCCTCCACTGCATAGGGAAAAGATTAAACAAAATAATTATATAGTCTATGGCATGGGATGCGTGCCGTGTATGCCGTGCCCAAGGGATTAACATTTAGAAGCATTATATTTGCGATGCGTGAGCTACAGTGTAATTAACACAGAAATAGTCTAAATATTTGGGCAGGGAAAAAGTATAAAAAATAAAGTGCAAGAAAAAAATAACCCCTGCTGCAGCCATAAGCTTAGAACGTACATCTCCAGCTTTCTCCTGGGGGAGGAAACCTCTCACGGACTACTGTTATTATCTGTGTGTGCTTGGACCTGCTGATTAATTGGGTATTGGATGGGTGAGCTCAAACGAAGAAGAGGGGCCACAAGCCTCCAAAAACAATTACAAATACACTATGTTAGCTCAAAAAAACAAATCGCAAGTATTATATATTTAAATATGTAATAGTAGCAACTCTAGTGCAGTAAAGAAAAAAGCCCCAATGTAGCAAATTATTTATAATTATATAATTATTAGCTTTTGTGCTCGGCTTCGCCTGGGGAATATAATATTGAATACATGTCCCCGCCCCGCTCCTTCTCCCCCCTGCTGCTGACACAGCTACCCAGCTCCCCTCCCCCACCCCCCCACTACCCCCCCCCCCCCCCATCCCCAGCCGCTCCTGGATGCAGTGCGGGGTGAGATTTGTCTCTTATTTAATATTTTGAATTTTGTGTTTATTTGTGTCTGTCTGAGTGTGTGTGTGTGTGTATGTGTGTCTGTCTGTGTGTGTGTCTCCCCCCGCTGCCAGAACATGTCCCCCGCCCCCCTGCTGGCGGCACATCTCCCCATGCTGCTGTGGCATGTCCCCTCGGTTGGTACATCTCCCCTTGCTGCCGGCACATGTCCACCCCCCCCCCCCGCCCCGCTGCTACATCTCCCCCCGCTAGCTGACACATCTCCCCCCCCCCCCCACTGGTACTTCTCCCTCCGCTAGCTGGCACATCTCCCCCCCCCCGCTGGTACTTCTCCCCCCGCTAGCTGGCACATCTCCCCCCCCCACACACTGGCACATCTCCCCCCCCCCCACACTGGCACATCTCCCCTCCCTCCCCCCCCCCCCACTGCCACGTCTCCTCCACACATCTCACATCACACACACATTTGTGTTGACCTACAAATCCGCAGCTGAATGTCCAGCGAAAGTTTTGTTGTGCTATGTGGTGCCGTTTCTGAGATTTCGATGCTTCAGACATACAAACAAACAAATGGAATCCAACTTAGAATTATAGTATAGATGTAATTTATATATTTTCTTCTCACCAAAATGTAGATTGTAAGCTTTTGAGGCAGGTACCTGTGCCTGAAATATTCTGTATTCAGCCCTGTGTATTCTGTAGCCCATTATATAAGAAAAAAATATAAAAGAAAAAAATAAATATATATATATAGACCTATATATAAAATGTAAAATAAAAAAATATAATATCATATATTTAAATATAAGCTACACTTTATTGAATAAAGTGTATTAAAATATTTTGGTTTTAAAAATAGATATATACACATAAAAAAAAAATATATATATATATATATATATATATATATATATATATATATATATATATATATATATATATATATATGCAAATACAACTGTATGCTCATCTGCATGTCTTAGGCAGGTCTGCAACCCCGCCTTTCCCCATTATCACCCAGCATACAGCACTTCCACTGCAGAAAGGGATTCTGGGAAATGACATGCAAATGAGCACACAGTGTCACTTTTTGCCTCAAAAACCATTTTTAACATGGTTCCCTATAGGCTATATATATATATATATATATATATATATATATATATATATTTATATATATATATATATATATATATATATATATATATATATATATGAGAGAGAGAGACAGAGGCTTTGTGAAGCAAGAGTGGTCTAAATATATGTACTGACTGTGATTTATTAAAATCAAAACCAGTGCTAAAACAACATGATATTTATTTTATTTAGGTTTTTCCCTAGTTTTGCTTTTGAGGGTCATTTATAAATAGCTCCATCGTCTTTGTAAAACCATTAAAAAAAAATCTGCTTTCCAGAGAGGAAGCTGTTTATTTTCTACATGTTGGGGAGTGCGTCCTATTTTAGTCTTAGATTTTAACTAGAATATAAAACTATAATGGAAGTTTCCATGTGATAGTGCCCCGACTGGCACTGTCGCAGTTTAATGAATAACTCCCAAAGTGTTTACTGCTGTCTTGTCACTTGACAATGGCTGACAAGGATTTAGCACCCAACAACTGATAAATGAATCTGGGAACACCTGCCCACTGCCAGGCCTCCTAACAGAAACACTGACAGACACCCTACTGCTAAATATGACTCAATTATCAGACGGCCACCCATAAACAAACTCGCATGTCTGTTATGACTGCAGCATTCCTGCCTTCCAGTTACATCACTAATGAAGTTTAAAAACAGCCTATTCAAAACACAGTTGAGATCTGAAAAGCCCCGCACTGCACATTTCCGGCTGACGTTAAATGCATTAAATGTAAGCACGTTAAAAAAATGTTTAGCAAGTTGTAAACACTTAATTACTCTTGTTCGCCTCAATTTTTCTTTTTGGAACATTTTCATTTGTCTGAATATATACAGTTAGGTCCGTAAATAATTGGACACTGACACCATTTTCATAATTTTGGCTCTGTACGCCACCACAATGGATTTGAAATGAAACAACCGAGATGCAATAGAAGTGCAGACTTTCAGCTTTAATTCAAGGGGTTGAACAAATATATCGTATGAAACGTTTAGGAATTGCAACCATTTTCATACAAAGTCTCCTTATTTCAGGGGCTCAAATGTAATTGGACAAATTAACACAATCATAAATAAAATGTTCATTTGTAATACTTTGTTGAGAATCCTTTGCAGGCAATGACTGCTTGAAGTCTGGAACGCATGGACATCACCAAACGTGGGGTTTCCTCCTTTGTGATGCTTTGCCAGGCCTTTACTGCAGCTGTCTTCAGTTGTTGTTTGTTCGTGGGTCTTTCTGCCTTAAGTTTTGTCTTCAGCAAGTGAAATGCATGCTTGATCAGGTTGAGATCAGCTGATTGACTCGGTCATTGCAGAATATTCCACTTCTTTGCCTTAAAAAACTCCTGGGTTGCTTTCGCAGTATGTTTTGGGTCATTGCCCATCTGTAAAGTGAAGCACCGTCCAATCAACTTCGCTGAATTTGGCTGAATCTGAGAAGACAATATATCCCTATACACTTCAGAATTCATCCGGCTGCTTCTGTCTTCTGTCACATCATCAATAAATAATAGTGACCCAGTACCATTGTAAGCCATGCATGCCCATGCCATCACACTGCTCCACCGTGTTTTACAGATTATGTGGTATGCTTCCGATCATGAGCCGTTCCAAGCCTTCTCCATACTTTTTTCTTCCCATCATTCTGGTACAGGTTGATCTTAGTTTCACCTGTCCAAAGAATGCTGTTCCAGAACTGGGCTGTCTTTTTTAGATATTGTTTGGCAAAGTCTAATCTGGCCTTTCTGTTCTTGAGGCTTATGAATGGTTTGCACCTTGTAGTGAACCCTCTGTATTTGCTCTCGTGAAGTCGTCTCTTTATGGTAGACTTGGATAATGATATGCCTACCTCCTGGAGAGTGTTCTTCACTTGGCTGGATGTTGTGAAGGGGTTTTTCTTTACCATGGAAAGGATCCTACGATCATCAATCAATGTTGTCTTCCGTTGACGTCCAGGCCTTTTTGTGTTGCAGAGCTCACCAGTGAGTTTTTTTTTTTCTCAGAATGTACCAAGCTGTTGATTTGGCCACTCCTAATGTTCCTGCTATCTCTCTGATGGGTTTTCTTTTTTTTTTGCAGCCTAAGGATGCCCTGTTTCACTTGCATTGAGAGCTCCTTTGACCGCATGTTTTGGGTTCACAGCAACAGCTTCCAAATGCGAATGCCACACCTGGAATCAAGTCCAGACCTTTTACCTGCTTAATTGATGATGAAATAATGAAGGAATAGCCCACACCTGTCCATGAAGCACCTTTTGAGTCAATTGTCCAATTACTTTTGGTCCCTTGAAAAAGAGGGGGCTACATATTAAAGAGATGTAATTCCTAAACCCTTCCTCCAATTTGGATGTGAATACCCTCAAATTAAAGCTGATAGACTGCACTTTAAGCCCATCGTCATTATTTAACTGTAACTTGAATTTATTTTGGTACACAGCCAAAATAACAAAACTTGTATCAGTGTCCAATTATTTCCGGACCTAACTGTATATATATATATATATATATATACAGCACAACAAAAATTATCCTTATAATGAAGCACACAGGCATACCATGGATATAATTATTAATTCAATATTTATTTATATAAAAATAAAAACAGGGGGAGAGAAATATAAAAGAGGAGGGGGACTCACAACTGACAATACATATATACCATGAGGACAAAGGCGCATAAATTAGTCAAAAGTATCACCAATGGCTAATATAATAAACAGCCAAAAAGTATTGGGACACAAGAATTGGTAGCTCTATTAAAGGCACTATTCTGTGAAGTGACACAAACTGCAGTACTATGAATAGAGGTATGCCTATGATATAACCATAGATACAAATAAAGACAATGTTGCCTAGGATAATGTCAAGGAATCTAGGATAAGAGCATGTATCACGATGATATTGAGTACTGATACATCACCAAAATTTGTATAGTTGATGTGGCCAAAATACGAGTTGCAGAGGCCTCCTATACTAGATAAAGTCAGGGGTCCCCCTCCACAGACTCCCATTCCAACGCGTTTCGACAAACGGTCTTCTTCGGGGAATAAAAGCATTTTGTTAGCCACAGAACAGAAAAAAACAATGGCATACGACGGCAAGAGAGCAGAGAGATATGAGCACGTGGACAGCAGGAAGAGGAGAGCACTGGTAAGGCGGCAAAAGAGAGGAGATTTAAATCTGTAATGCCGGTGAAATTTTAACGCGACCCCGCGGTCTTTGGGTTGTGGACCCCAAGGACCGCGTTATAACGGGGTTTAGCTGTATATATAAATACACCCTGCTATTAACAATCATTATATTTTATATTGTGGAAGATGGATTCAGTTGTCACAAATCATTATGGAAATTGAGGCAATATTATTAAATACGGAATAGCAAAATTTGTTTTAAAGGCACTATGTTTTAGCTCCAGGGACCCCCGGTTCCCAAGAGACTGAGGGGTTTAGTTGCCCGTGTTCCTTCCCTTCCTGGATTAAAAAATAGTGCCTGTGGTCATCCAATAAGAAGCTGCACTGTCATTCCTCTGATAACATTACGGCTTCCTATTGGTCCACCTGATGTGGTGACTATTTTGATTTCCCTAGTTGGAGCAGACACACCAATTCTCTCACTGCCCTTGCTTCAGAGGACTATGTTGGGACTTATTATGGTATCGTTTGGACATTTCTTTAATCCATTGGACATTTAAGGCGCCGTTTTTTCTTTTTTCCTTGTTCTATCCAAGTATCTGATTGTACAATCAGTACTTACCTGGCGGCCTAGCTTTACCCAGATCAGGGTTCACACTTTATATAGTAGTTTTTATTAGCACTGATTATACACCGTCTTTTTTTCTTTGTTATATATGCCTATAATATATATCATCTTTAACTATCTTTTACACTCCTCCCTCTCCTCTCTCAGCTCTGCTACAGACTCTGACAACCTGGTCAGGAACTACAACTCTGCTTTGTCCTCCTCTCTTGATCTACATGCCTCGCTTTCTCTCTGCCGCCCTCGCCCTTTTAACCCTAGACCCTGGCTAAATTCCCATACGCGCATGCTGCATTCCTCCACTCGTTCCTCTGAACGCCTCTGGAGGAAATCTCATACTTTCGCAGACTTACTTCACTACAAATTTATGCTATCCTGTTTTAACTCTGCCCTTTCGAAAGCTAAACAAGTCTACTTTTCTTCACTAATCAACATGCACAAGTCTAACCCACGCCGACTGTTCTCTGTCTTTGATATTCTACTCAAACCACCCTCAGCTGCCTCTCCTTCCTCCATCTCCGCTCAGGACTTTGCTGACTATTTTAAGGAAAAGGTGGAATCCATACATCAGAACATCCCCTCTGTTTCTTCCTCCCATCCTACACCTCTTCCTAACTCTCCTCCTGCCTTCCTTGACTCTTTTTCCACTGTCTCAGAGGAGGATGTGTCGCTGTTGATCGCCTCTTCTCCCTCTACCACTTGCTCTCTTGACCCCATTTCCTCCCATCTCCTAAAACCTCTTGCTCCTACTATAATACCTACGCTCACACACATTTTTAACTCCTCCCTCTGCTCTGGAACCTTTCCATCCTCCTTCAAACATGCAACAGTTATACCATTACTCAAAAACAGCAAGCTTGACCCTACCTGTCTTTCTAACTATCGACCTGTCTCCCTCCTGCCTTTTGCCTCTAAACTCCTTGAACGTCTTGTATTCTCTCGCTTGCTCCATTTTCTCAACACCTATTCTCACCTAGACCCTCTATAATCTGGCTTCCACACTGCTCACTCTATGGAAAAAGCCCTCACTAAAATAACTGGCGACCTCCATGCTGCCAAAGACAGAGGTCATTACACTCTGCTCATATTACTCGACCTCTCTGCAGCATTTGACATCGTGGACCACCCTCTTCTCCTTCACATTCTCCATACTCTTGGTATTCGGAACAAAGCTCTATCCTGGATCATCCTACCTTTCTCATCGTACTTTCAGTGTCTCTTCTGCTAACACCTCCTCCTCTATTGATCTCTCTGTGGGGGTACCCCAGGGCTCTGTCCTGGGACCTCTTCTCTTTTCTCTGTACACACTCTCTAGGTGACCTAATAACATCTTTTGGGTTTAAATATCACCTCTATGCTGACGACACACAAATGTACTTTTCAACACCCGACCTTACACCTGCTGTACAAACCAAAGTTTCTGAATATCTCTCTGCTATATCATCCTGGATGGCCCTCCGACGCCTTAAACTCAACATGGCTAAAACAGAGCTCCTCATACTTCCTCCCAAACCTGGCCCTACTACCTCCTTCCACATTACTGTTGGAACTACAATCATTCACCCAGTAGCCCAAGCACGCTGCCTAGGGGTCACACTCGACTCCTCTCTCACATTCGCCCCTCACATTCAAAACATATCTAAAACCTGTCGCTTTTTCCTCCGCAATATAACAAAGATAAGCCCTTTCCTCTGTTGCTCGATTGATAAAACTCTGACTCAGGCCCTCATTCTCTCCCGTCTTGATTACTGTAACCTCCTGCTGTCCGGCCTTCCTGCCTCACACCTGTCTCCCCTACAATCTATCCTCAACGCTGCTGCCAGAATCACTCTACTCTTTCCTAGATCTGTCTCAGCATCTCCCCTCATGAAATCCCTCTCCTGGCTTCTGATCAAATCCCGCATCTCACACTCCATTCTTCTCCTCACTTATAAAGCTTTGCACTCTTCTGCCCCTCCTTACATCTCAGCCCTAATTTCTCGTTATGCACCATCCAGATTCTTGCGTTCTTCTTAAGGATGTCTTCTTTCTACCCCCTTTGTATCTAAAGCCCTCTCCCGCCTTAAACCTTTTTCACTGACTGCCCCACACCTCTGGAATGCCCTTCCCCTCAGTACCCGAATAGCACCCTCTCTATCCACCTTTAAGACCCACCTTAAGACATACTTGCTTAAAGAAGCATATGAATAGCACTGTGGATATTCTGAACACATGATACATAAAGCTTGGCCGCCTGCAGACGCACTTACCAGAACTCCCACCTACTGTGTCTGTATGTTCTCCCTACCTAACAATTAAGCACTTATTCCCATGAACTGTTATTTATATTATCTGTTATTTATTTGATTACCACATGTATTACTACTGTGAAGCGCTACTGTATGTACATTAATGGCGCTATATAAATAAAGACATACAATACAATACAATACAATACAATACAACTGTGCCTGCAATGTCTTGTATATACTGTACTGTATAACCCTTTTCACTTAATGTAACTATGTATTTGTAACCATTTATTTGTCATCATAACTCTGTGCCCAGGATATACTTGAAAACGAGAGGTAACTCTCAATGTATTACTTCCTGGTCAAACATTTTATAAATAAATAAATAATACATTTAGTATACTGTTATTGTTATATCAGTATACAGGAATCATTATTTTCCAGTTATATTCTGTGTTAGTTGTCCTTGAGCTTGTGTATACTAATTGATATACTCTGTATGTACGTCTCATCATTTGCAGGCTGAGATGGTGTTGAAGTGCGGGTACTTCTGGCTTGGATTATTGCTGGTGCCTGCTGCGTGCCTGATTAAAGACGTGGCTTGGAGAGCGTAAGTTACATTTGTCAACATATTGTATCACATCCTAATGACTCTTTCCCAAACATCTTTTTTTAATGACTGTATCGGATTCCAAACAATACAAATGAGCATTTGTTAGTTAAAGCAGTGTGGGAAATATGTATATTCTAAATCCATCATACTGCCTACAAAGTTCTTAATTGCATTAGTTAAAGGAACTACTACCTCACAAAGGAGGGAAATGTAATGTTTTATCACCAAATACATTGCTCAGAAGCAAACATAAGAAAGGCCAACAACTGTAAGAAAAAAATAGTAACTACAAATATTTGCATGACTGACAATATCACTTCTCAAATAGATGTGAAACCCTTAAAAGTGCCTCTAAGACCACGGCCCCGCTGCCTGCGAGGCAGGCGGCGCGTGCATCCGAGTCCCCCGGTCTGTAGTGAGCTGCGGGGAGGGGGGGGGGGGGGCGTGATGGGGGAGTGACGGGGCGCAGCCGTGATGTTACCTGGCAGGTTCACCCTCATTGGCTGAACCGCTGGGGGGGCGTGGCCTAGCGCTCCGTCGCGAGTCCTGATCTCAATTCTCTTGAGAGCAGGAGAAACTGTCGACGCAGCGCGGCGGCCACCCCTCGCAGCAGGGCCCCGTGGCCCCATTGTGGGGCGGCTCTTGTCCCAGCAGCGTCCGGCATAGCGGGCGCTGCAGCAGCCAATGGGGATCTGGCCTAATTTGGGAGGTGTTTGTCAATCAAGTGCTTTCTTTACCCTTGGAGGTGGAGAGGAGTGTCTGATTGTAAAAGCACCTCCCAAGTCTAACTTTAAAAAATAAATAAAAATGAATTGTCAGATTTGGGTAAGACATGAATCAATTACCAAGGCAAGACCCCTTAAGCAGGTGACAATTAGTTCATTTCGGTCCTAGAAGGTATTGTCCCTTCAACTTGTATCATACAGTATGCTGAACTTCACTTCTGATACTGGAAAAACAGTACCCTTTTCTTTTCTCTGAGTAAAGCATAAGTTCAATTGTATTATATAATTTGTAAGCAATTCTTAAGTTTTGCTAATACTTGAAATATTAAAAGGACTTTCTGAATAGCCTGTCTGTTTACAGAAGCAATGACAATAATGTAATGTTTTTGTAACTGAAACGAACTGCATAAAATGATTCGTGCACTGGAATCTTTGTTTGTTATTATACCTACTTCCAGGGAATCAATAGATATGTGAAGGCAAGAAAGTAAGTCTCACTCACTTTTAATATCAGTGATCCAATACATTTCAATAGAGCCTGATATATATATATATATATATATATATATATATATATATATATATATATATATATATAAATTTATTATAAGAAGTAAGAATTATTTTATACAAATGTAATTTTACAGACACTTACAGCTATGCACATATCTTTATTCACTTTATAAATGATGTACAGTAGTTAAGTGCACACACCAAGCACAGGAATTGACATACGTGTTTTGATCATTGATTTTTTTTGTAGGGATAAAAGGTGTCAGAACTCAGAACTAAGCAAAGAAAATGAAATCTAAATCCAAATAGTAAATAATGCAGCTCTTAATGGGGAAAGGTTACAGGGAAAGCATGAAGCCCTTTCAGTCAGCTTTCCAGTCCTATCCCTAATCCTTTTACAATCACTACTACATGGAGTCTCCTGTTAAGCTCCAAAGAAGGAGGCAAAACTCTATTCCTGTGAGCTCCTCCACAAAAACAGTGAATGCAAATCCGTGTTTGGATAATTTGTCTTCACAAATAAATAACCGCTACAAGGGAACAGGGCCATAAAAAAAAATGATTAACACTTGTTATGCATTGAAGGCATCTAAATGAAAAATGTCTCATGAGAATCGTAATATTGTTAACCCATGTGCTGCTAGAGGCAGTGAAAGGGTTATTATATTTCCTTTGCCATTTTCTTAAGAAGAGTCTCAGTGATTCCAGATGGGTTATCTGGAAAGGTTACACTAGCATCAGAGCTAAGGAACTTCTGTAGGTGGAAGTCATGATATAAGAAAGATGGAGTGTGCGTAAAGAAGTGGTATGATCCAGCAGCAACTTGTAGATGAGAAGCTGGGGCAACTGTAATTTAAGATGTTTTTTTAAATGGCAAGATGTTTAGGACTATAAATAATGCCATAAATATGGAGAGGAGATTTGAAGCTACAGTATATAATGTAACTGGGCAATTTAGGAGACCATACTAGAATTAGGACCACAGAGGAATTGGTGCAATAACGTAGGGAGCTTTGTGTGGTGGCAGCTGAGGGATGTTAGCGGATCTAGTGGATGGAGCCTAAAGGATACACTGGATCTGACATGAAGAAATGTATGTTGGGCAGAAATGCATTGAAGAATATTACTTTGTCAACCATAAAATAATATAAGGATAGAAAAATATGAAATAATAATTAATGGGGATGATGTATCAATGCAAAAAAAAAAAATGTGAATAGAAGTTTGTTTTGATGCATTTCTCTATTTCCTGTCTGCGTTTTCATCTTACATTTCATGCACATTGGGAGCCAGAAAAGTTTACAATACTTCAGTACACAGACACAGGTCCTTATTCAGTAAGCTGTGATAGTGCTGATCTGGCGCTGTCGTATGGAAAACCCTGCTGAAGGCAATGAAGCTTTCCATGTGATTGTGCCAGATCAGTGCTATCACAGCTTACTGGGAAGAGTCACAGAGCTTGATACATCTCATTATAAGCTGTGTCCTGTAACTACTTCCTAACTCCTCCTATTGACAGTCCCCAAAACACAAGCTGACGCCCCTAATTCAAAACCTTTAGCAAAGACCTTGATACATTGATGCAAACACAACATGAAAATTACACAATTTGTATCATTTCACACCAAATTTGCCTTGATACATCACCTGCATTGTGTATGTTGTAAACAAGCTTACAAAACAATTTTTTTTTGTAGACTTCTGTTTTAATAGATATAAAAGAAAATGTAATTGTATCAATATTCTAAATAAGGTTTTGTGTTGTAGAAAAAGTAAATATTCTACTGGTATGTATAAGACATATCTAAGCTAGCAGATACTGATTTCAATGTTGAACCAAAACCAAACATAACTCCAACAGTAAAAGTTTTACAGCTGAACTGTATAAATGTTACATGACATAGCTTAGTCTACTGCTGTCAAAATAATTCCCTTTTACGCAAGGTTTCCATAACACTTTCCAACTAATTGATGTAACAAGCTTATGCAACCCATTAGACAACAAAGCCCATCATGATGGATTTGCCCAATATATTCGTAGTCTTGGCTAGTAAGTACTGCACAAATCATCAGTTGTTCTCAGCAGGATTAGTAGTTGTCAGGGTAATAATAACACCATTCTACCAGGATAACCCCAGTGACTCCCATATTGCTACTAGAGGAGAAACATTGGCAGATCCAGGCTGTTGTGGACACAATTAGAATACATTCAGCAATGTGGGGGGCACTAGCTGGTTCTTATCTATATACTGCATTAGTTTGGATTGAAAATGTCAGAAAATTCAAACAACATGATTGATAAAGCTGTCAGGGACGCTGTCAGGGACCTTGAGATTTGGAATCGGGGTTGAAACATAAATAAGAGAGGACCCATGAAAAAGCTTTTGTTCTTCGCTCCAATGGCTCCCAATTTGTTTTCACATTTGTATATTCGATTTACATTTTTGTTATACATTTTGGTTATATTTCACATTTTTAATCACAAATGTATTTACTCCTCTTTAACTATTTAGCTTGTCTCTAGGATGTCAGGCTCTTCTCTTTGTTTAGATGACCCAACCCCCGAACCATTACACTTGCCATTTCCTTGTCCCCTTTCAAACCATCTTGTTCAACACAGAATCTTACATTCTTATTGACGTTTGCGAGTTCTTTCTAAATGGTGGTTAAAGTACAGCATGTGCATCTTTGAAGAGATCAATAGCTAAACAAGAGTGATATGCTGCACACCAAGAAAAATAATAATACATTCAATGTTACCGGTGCTGCTGGTTCAATGGGTACCTGTCATGGTAACCCAAATCTGAACTGATGAAAAGGAGATAATATAATAATAAATAATGCACTGTGGATTTGCTGAATAGGAGAATGTATTGTGATACAGTGTGGCACAATAAATGTTTCTATTCAGCAAATCCGCAGTGCGCTGGATCTCCTTTTCATCATCTTTGAAGAGAGCAACTTAGAGCAGCAGTCCAAGCTGCCATTTAAAAAATAAAATAAAAATTTCCCTTTAATATGTGCATCAATACAATCCACACAATGATAAGTAATTGGCTAAATTGCCGATCGATCGGCTAAGATTCGTCAGTGCAGCAGATGAGAATTAAAGATGCAACGTTCTGTGGGGAAGATCTTGTGACCAGGCAGTCACTAGATACAATTGGTGCGCTGCTAGAGAGAGGGCAGGGCTCAAATAAGGGGTGTGCCAGAGCCTGTTACAGAAGAGGAAGGGGATGTGACTTTGTAAATGGATGCTATAGAAATAAAAAAAATGCTTGTTACATTATAATACATTCAAAATGTCATTCAGAGTTGTTTAAAAAGAATGCTACAAATATTTTCTCACAGTACAGAACTGATTTATTAAAAAAACAAACACATGTAGGATATTGCTTTAACTGCAGCTTTAAGCAACCTAGGACAGTGCCACAGAGTACAGATACTGTAGTGTAGAACATGTAAGAAGTTGATGCACGCTGTTTCAAGAGAGCAAGTAAGTAGGAACGAAGAATGAGATCCTAGAGTTGGATACAGGAGGTTTCAATGGTATTGTCAAAGTGTCTACTGTAGCAGAAACATAAACAAAAAGCCACACGTACAAGGTAAAAAGTCTACTTTTCCATGGCTGGCTGTGGAAGATTCTTAATGATGCATTACTCTGCAAGGCTTCTTAAACAACATTTGGGGGCCTATGTATAACATAAAATTGGAGCAAAGAAAGTGTGTTTGCACAATTATATGGAGTAGACTTGTGTCAAATGTAAGAAACAATTTCACCAATTTAATATTGGATCATTTCTTTTACGCAGATTGATGGAAGAAAAATTGATGCTCGTGTTTTGTTTATTACACTGCGTCTCATTTTTCCATAACTTCTCCTTTTGACGCTCCCAACCTCGAAAGCTGATACTTAGGGGACACAAAGACATAAAATGAAGCAAAATGCCTGATACTTTGTCGCATAGAAGAGTAGGATGAAAATTACGCTATTTGCATCAGTTTTGCTCCAACATTGTCGTGTTAATATTTCTCTTGGACTTGTATTGAAACCGTGGGAACATATCGGATGTCCAACAATGGTTTAAAGATAGATTATAAAGATTATCCAGGGAAGCATCACCCCGGACTGGGAAAAGACCGGTGCAACTCAGTGATCACATCCAGAAGCCAGCTCGCGTTATCCAGCTGATATCCCTAACAAAAAGAAGTCAACCTGCCACAATGGTCATAACATTTAATTAAACAGCTTATAATAGAATAAACCCGCATAGACCATCACAGATGCAGTAAATGCTCAGGAAATTAGGGATTGTAAAAAAAAAATAGCAAAATGTAATTTAGTAAATATCTGTATGCAATTTCCCTACCTTTCTGCACAGTTCAATGGTGAGTCACTGAAGATGAAACAGTTTGATTATAAATTGGCCTTAGAAGTGCCCAATTTTCCTTTTCCCGTTAACAAAATAAATATCCACGTTCTTTGAAATTGTTATCCTGCGTTTGATAATGAGTTACCCACTGTGAAATCCGATGCTTATCAAGTTGATTTTGGCATTATAAATAAAGAAAATCTTTCAACCTTTACCTATTTTGCTCAGAGCTGCCAGACCTGAGAAAATGACATGATAGAGGGGTTATTATTTGTGGAATCCTACGTAGGTGCAGTATTTTTATTTAAATTTAAATTCTTAGAAAGAAGTTTGAACTGCAATTTTCATAGGCAAGTAGTGGGACAGCTTGTTTTTGTTAATGTTAAAGGATATTGTTTCACAAAGTTGTAGGTTGTTAATGGGACTGGTTGTGGGTAGAGGAAAAACAAATAGAATGAAACGTGATGTGTATAATGTGGGTTTTTTGTTTTGTTTTTTTAATTATCACGCATTGCCTTTGATTTATGTTTATATTTCTTAAAACTTTCATCCAATGTTTGTTTTTCACGGTGAGCTGCTATTAGAGTTCTATAGTTAATAAGTTGGTCTTATGTATATAACAACTGGCAGTGGTTGCATTAATGTGCATTTTGGGTCATATTTACTAAACAGTCTTCTGTCCTATGTCACCTTTCAGGCACAGGAAGATCACGTACAGCTTATTCAAAACACTGGGGCTGTAACTGTCCTACAATGTTGCAGGGTGTCTTATGGTAGAAGACTGCTTTATGCAAATATGAACCTTTATGTTTGGTGGTAAAAAATGTAACCGGTCTAAAAATGAACACACTGCACTTTATAAGGACAGTTACTGAGGACATCTATATACATCCAAACCTTCTACGATTCTTCTGCTTAAAAAGAAATAAATTAACAAAACCCCAAAACACATCAATGCAAAGTCAACATCCAATCGATTTATGTTAAGTGTGAGCATGCCTCTATTAGCCTGTCTTTCCACACTGGATGTCCGGTGTTTTGGAGGGGTTGGAGTATTTTGGTTATGGCACTGGATATCAGTAGCTCTGACCGGTAATTCAATTTCTTTAATCGTCATACTCTCAGCAGAAAAATGATAAAATAGATGGAAGGGGTGAGGAAGATTATCCTACTGGTGAAGGCAATGTCCGGGAGCTGTAAGTTTCCAGGTTGAGTCCCATTGCCTGCTCCTTGTGACCTTGGACTGGAACCATTATTAAGCAATTATGTGTGCCTCTAAAATGATGCAGTATGAACATTATTGCATACCCTGCCTGTAACACACGCAAATAAAATACTATTACGTGGGCAGTCATACTCAGTAGTGCTTCATTTTTGCAATATGTTGGATTTCACTCGGGGCTTAACGACTTGAAAAGGGCAATCCCACATAGCCGGCCAGAAAAAAACCTTTTGTAACTAATTTAACTAGTTGGCTCTCATCTGAGCGCACACAGTCAGCACACAGTCAGCACACAGTGTCCCCTGCCACTCGCTTCTCTTCATTACTTTAGAAATTAATTACAAGTTGAATTTCTTAGGGGCAATGGAATGGGGAAATGTTTGTCAATCATGTGTTTTCCTTACCCCAATTCCACTCTGTGCTTATCAGAGCCAAGAAATAGGAGACTGTTCAAGCAGTGACACCCCAGAAAAGGGAGAAGCCAGAGGGAATCCAACCCTGTCCAAGTCTCAACTCATAATGTTAACAAAATAATTAAAAAATATGTATAGGTGCCAGATTTGTCTAAAAGAAAGTCACCTATCGTCCAGATGCAAACCCTCAAACATGTCACTGGGATGTTTACTTTTGTCATAGGAGGGACAGGCTCTTTGATCAATAATGCACAGAAAAATAATTGGAGAGAATAACAGACCAAAGCTCATTGTAAGTCAAAAGTCACCAGGTTTGAGTATTTTTTTAGTAGAGAATGAATGTAATAAAGTTAGAACGCTTCAGAAGTCCATAGGCCAGCTACAAGTGGCGCAAACATGTGCTGCATTGCTGGCCCCCGTGGCGTATCTATCGCCCGGAATGCCCAGACACGTCCTTGGGTCCCCAGCCTGGGGGGTCAGGGGGGAAAAGCAAGCCGGGACCCTCCCTCCAGACTCTGAACCACCCCAAGCAGTTACAGAGGCCCCACACTCTTCCCCACAGCAATTAAACTGATTGCCAGGGGAGAGTGCAGGGCCTCGGTAAGAGCCCTCCATCAACGTCACAGTGTCATGTGACAAGGAGTTGTCATGGCAATGTGACATCACATGGCAAGTGAGCATTGGAGGCTCATATTTTCCACACTGTCAATCTCCCTTTGGTTCAAGCACCATTAGGGATAATGTGATTGTATTTGTGGGAAAAAATATGCATTATTATATAGGCAACGGGATACCTATTATTTATTGGGCAATTTTTCACTTTCAATCAGTATTGGCATCAAAATGTAGAGGTGGAGGCTAGAAGCTCTCGTCATCCCACTTTCCCCATCTACCATTTTACAGACATCCTAGGTCCTCCAATTCATTTGTTCTAAACCTTTTCTAGCATTAAGGGGCTTATCCAATAAGCCCCAGAGGCGAATGGGCCCAAAACTTCCATTGACTTGGATAAGTCCCTAAGTGCCCTATTAAAACTGTTTCTTCTCTCTTGTTCCATGCTTCTTAAGGTGTACTCTGTTTTAATTTGTCTATTTTTTGTTTCCTTTAAAGTTAAATGTTATTTTACCATTGTTACGATTTTTAATTCTTACATATCCTTCTCAAAGTAATCTTGTTTTTGGGACACCCTGGTTGAGAATCACTGCTCTATTAACTGATTAGTTAGCCCTGTGCTCTTAAATTCCTGGTGCCTGCCTGAATAAATAAATCGGCTGCATGCTGCACTTCACTTGTTGGGGAAAAAAAAGAAGTAACACTATAAAGAGCAAGTGAACCCTGCTTTCCAATGTGTAATTACACCATCTGCTTCTGGCAGAACTCCCACTTGCAATAAGTAGTCTTCAGAACTCTTGATTCTGATTGTTTTTAACTTGAATGAAGGCAGCTTCAATCTTGTGGAGCCAGCATCAATTGTTGGAAAGCAATGTCACTCATTGGAAGGTAGTCTCCCTCATTCTTAGAATAAAGAAAGGCGGAGGCCCTGTATGGGGCCATAGTCCACATAAGGGCCAGGGACAAAAGGCCCCCAGACACCAGGTTGCATCTTCTCTCTTGTCTCTACTCCTTTCCCCTGTTCCCCGATCCCAGCAGGGGATGGTAGCAAGCCTTGGGTGAGAGCGGGGCTGCACAAGGGCCAGGAAAGTGACAGGGTATCACAGGACAAGTGTCCCACAGCACGTAGGTTGGCGTGCCCTGTAACTCTTTGCTAGACCGATGCAGCTTTTCCGAAAAGACAAGTTTGGTGGGGTTCTAGCTTCTCAATATAGGTAATTTACAGTAGCAGCAGCCACCGCAAGCTAATACTCATCACAAAACATGCATACACAAGGTGACACCACTACTGACGGGTCGAGTAATTTCCTGTTAGGGTTTGTAGCTAAAGTAACACCAGGTAAGGCTAGATTGATCCAGCACCAGGCGTTTCCCAAAAGTAATTCAGTTAATGATACCACAGTAAAAAAACAAACAAAAAGAAATATATGCAGAGCCTGTCTGCAACTTCCCCTCCAGTCGTAGGTCCCTGGCACAGTCTTGTGGCATACTGTAAAATAATATGTAGATTGTATTTTGCAGTAACCACCCTATGTAGACCGTGCTGTCTGCATGTGCGGGGAGTCATAGACATACTTTGGGAGGGGCAGGAAAAACTAGGACCACCTATCGGTCATAGAGTGGGACATCGTTAATATTTTCCTACTGGAGTCTCTAGAGGCCCTGAAATGGCAGTGGGCGATGGTCGCAGCTGAGTTTGGGCTTTGCCCCCAACTGTGGGGCCAGTACGGGACCTCGTGGCTGCGGCGGAATGGGGAGACCAACCTGAATGGGGATGCAGCAGTAATCAAGGCGTACCATTGCCCAGAAAGTGCAATGGGGGGCTCTGGATGCCAGTTATACTGGCAAACAATGCAAGTTACTTAATCAATGCATCCAAGGGAGCTAGCCAGCTAGCTGTCCAGGACATAGCCCCACAGTGGTTTAATTGTGTGTGTTTTTAGTCTGTTCTTTTGTTTGTCTTCGGTTTATTAGAGCTGTGACCTGAGTTTTAATCACTAAGCATGGTGTTGGACTCCTTTATTGATACAGGAGATGGGGTATGCAGGGATCTTTGTCCTAGTCCTATGTGATTTGTAAGCTGCAGTGGTGTCCATTTCAGTTATTCCAGCATGCTATTACTTTGTCTTGCTATGTTAACAGCACTGCAATATTCTATCTGACAGTATACAGTACAATGCAAAAATACCCTTGTATGTACATTTGCTGATGTGCATTTAAAATAACATTTTGTTCTAGACATTTTAAGATGAGCCATGTCTGTGCCTTTAAATACCCTTCCATTATGAAAACAGTGCCAGAGCAGCAGTGGTCACCGCATGTATAAAGGTACCTTTGCTTCACACAAATATGAAATCATTGATGGTACCTTGGTAACAGCTGTACTTGAACTTTTAGATAATAGGAGTAGGCTTATAAAAATGTCATCACAAAACCCCCCATTATTCTCAAACCTCGTAGAACATACAATGTCACTTTTCTTGAAAACGTACCATGTTACTGCTCATTGTGTTCCTCTGTTTCCCCCCCTTCCTACAGGGCCAAGCACACCTACCATAAAACATTGCTGGAGCAAGTTCAGGAAATAGAGACCAAGTCAAAAGAGCTGGGAAAAGCTGTTCTGCGGGATTCTAATGGGAAAAGGTACAGTGATGCTATCCAATTACAAATGTTCTTTAATACTAATCAGCAAATTATTTATCCCCTTCAGCATTGATTACCAGGCCGTCAAAAACATCAGCTACATTTTTAATTCCAGTTTTTTTGCCCTTTCTATGACTGAGCATGTGCTACTAAACATAAGAGAGCTCCCAAACCAGGGCTGCCATCAGGGTAATATTAACTTTTTCGCTGCTTGAGCTTTGAGAGTGAAACAGTGAAAGGGTTAAAGGTGCAATCCCCTAAAGAAGTTTCTTTGTTTGTTTATTTGTTGTTGTTTATTTTTTTTTTTTATAAAACTACAGGATTTCCTTATTTTCAAAGTTCTTGTCATTCACAATTAGTCACGCCACAGCAAAAAACGCTACTTCCTTTGAGCAACAATAACTACACAAAGAGACAATGAGTCCAATACAAGCAAATTCCAATAAAACACAAGATTTCAGAGCAGTGGAGAGGCTATACAGTACATTTTATGTGTCATAACGTTGCTTTTATCTCCTCTATATGGCACTGGTTGCTTTATTCCATTTACTGGCCTCCAATACCAAGAGATTACACCAGGAGAAATGGCATGTCCTGAACGTGGCCATATATGGGAAGCATAAGCGGGTGTTGCAATGTTGAAAGAAGAACATAAGCAGATGCAAATACAATTTTTCTAACACTCCTCACTTGCTGTGACCTTCCGCTCTATGGATAATGAAACAGTGCAACGAGTGTCCCTCCAGCATCACGGTGGTTAACTGCAACCTAATGAAATAGATTTTTTGCAAACTATCAGAGTAAAGGTCAGAGTGCACTTAATCACCATGCTGACTATATGTGAGCGGGGAAAGTGTTTGAACTGATTGAACTACTTATAATTACATTTAATGTTTAAAATCAACACTTCCATGAGTAACGTGACTGATTGCTTGCTTCCCTTAGCCGTTCCCTGTTTGTGCATTGCTTCTCATGAATCTCTGCGATTGTACTATGATCATGTTGCACTCAGGCATCTTGTGTCTATTTTTTTTTTTTTTAAGGCAACCTCTAACCCATGTAATAATTTTCAGTGCGTTGTATTGTGTTCTCAATGCAGACTCTTTCATCTCTATTCCTCCATGCAGATCCCCTTCACACTCACAAGGCTTGCATAGAGATGATGTAAGCAGCCCACCTCTGCTCTACCTCCCAGCCCTCCAAACCAGTTTGTTTTCCTCCTCTCCTAATTACTCCCAGATTTACTGGGTGGTCCATCTGTAAACTAGATAATGGTGGAGTGCTTAAATTTGCCAGAGGTTGCTGTGTGTCATGGTGTGGCCTCCAGAGTGTTCTTCAGAATTGTGCTCTCTTTCATCTTTTCTGTTTGCATCTTGGCCCTTTCACACCTGCTCCAATCATGCATGTCTCTGGGGAAGGTACTTGCCGGCTTGAGTAGATGAGTGGTGCAGTGGGATTTCATACCAAAGCTTGTTTGTGTTTTAAATCTGCACCCCCACTGCTATCTTGGAGTGTGTTTATCTGTGTAATAACCAGTTCCCTCCCCAGTCCTGCTGGGTACCTCCTGCCAATCTCTGTGATATTTCTGTGTGCTCAGAAACGCTCGAGGACAAACAAGTAACCAGAATCTCCTTGTTTCTGATAAAGTTGGTCCAATTATATTAGAAACTTCCCAACAGTGACAATTACCCATATGTTCTTTGGAGGGAAAAAAAAGTATTTTTTTTTCTATCTCTCAAACATTCTTATTATTTCACTTCTCTGACCATTGTAAGGAATCAAAAAGCAAACCGCAGCATCATTACCGACAAGCCAATAAGTAAGTGGCGTGTTTAAAAAATAAATAATACACATAAAACAACATGAATTACATTGAAGATCTCAAAATGATGGTTGTTAGGAATTACATAAACTTGTGTAGTGTGGCACCTTTAGCTTGCCACATTTAAAAGATTTCCCTAAATCAGTAGTCTGTTGCATTGAGCTTTTTCTTTTTTGCAGTCAAGACTGATTTAAAAGGGTACTGACCATTCAAGGGCAGCTATGTTGTCCTTTTGAACTATTCAGTCTGGGTTGGTTCCATTATGGAACAGGATGCAAACTAGACACAATAGGATTATTGGGGGGGGGGGGAGAGTACAGTATAGACAAAACCAGTGAAGGGTGTTCCAGTGGTGGAGAGGCCTATAACGCATTGTTAATTATGAAAACACGACACATGTTATGGTTACTTTAAAACTTTGCTTATGAGAACCAAAATATACAAAAGGTGAACAAACAATCAAGAAACAGCTTGTAATTACAAGTTAGAACCGAGGCGCACAAATTACCTGCTACACTGAAAGTGTTTTTGAAGCTAGCTTTACTCAGTGGATTTTACACAAATCAGACGTGGAGGTGTGTTACCGTAGATAAAAGAACATTTAATTTTTTTATTCCCTTCTTCATCCTTTGGCTAATAACATAGAAGAAGAACTAGTTTCATCATCATTTTACAGTTTAAATAATGTTCAAAGTGATTTCACATGTGTCACAAAAGGAAAAATAGGAAGGAAAAAAGGACAGTGCACCTGGCTTTTTAAAGGGAAGGCTTTTTACAATCAGCAATGCTCTTATAAATGGGAAATGTTTACATTTAGATTTAGTTTTATATTTTCAAACATTACTTTTTTTTTTTTTACTGTGCATTCACTCCTCCAGACACGCAAAAAGTATTTAATAAGTTATTTCCCGTAATAGTCACTGACTCGTCTTTGTTTGTTCATGTAATTGTCTCGCTTTAGTACCACTATGTGTGTGAAGGTTAATATTTAATATGATTAAATGGTACAGATCTTCCCTGTACTTTCTGGTGTGATATGCTAAGATACAGCTCAACCCCGTTATAACGCGATCCGTTACAACGCGATTCCGCTCATAACGCGATGCAAGCGTGGCTCCCAATTTTTGTATTTGTGAATACTTTACAACACGATTGTTGGTATCTTAAATACTTTATTGTATAATGCATACAATTGCACATTATTTGTAATGCAATCCGCTTGTAGCGCGATGTGATTCTTTGGAACCCAAGCACAGCGTTATAAGGGGGTTGAGCTGTATATTGCAATACACTGATCCAATATTGTCATTGAATTCTATTGGCATTCTGTGATAATCTGAGATATATTAGGGCTGTCATAACTGGGAGCAATGTCACTGGCTGTGCGCTCCAAAGCCATTTTCCATGTGTCTATCACTTTATCATCTATTATGCTAACTTCCAAATATTCATTCTCCAAATAACTAGCTACACTAAATTGTGGTTGTTAAAAGTGCAGTCCTAGATATGATCAAATGTATATAAAGACAGTGATATTTTTTTATTGCTTTAAACTAGGCGATTGTTCTATTACAAAATTCAAACATGAATAAGCATTTTTACATGAAAAAAATGAAAGTTTGTGCTGGAAATTGTAACCTGTAGTTAAGGGCAGCATTTAATGCTCTTATCTGTTTATTTATCCGATGGTTCTCACAAATCAATGGGATGTGAATAAACTGTGAATATCCCCGATCATGTCTTATTCTATTTATTTATTTTACTTTTTTCTCTGTAGTTTATCTCTTTGTTGTCAAAAGTGTAGAGATGGACAAAATGTGGGGACGGATTTGGGTCCGCCTCGAATCATTCACTTCTTTCGGTCCGTGAATTTCTGTGGATCAGTCTCAAAAGGACCAATCTAACTTTTCTGGATTTTTTTTTTTTTTTTTATGACCGACAATCCAAATGGTGCATTGTTATTAATCTGCACTCAGATTAAATCCGTGGGGGAGAAAGAGAGAGTGCAGATTTTTAACAATCTGAGTGCGGATATCTGATTCAATACGAAATTTGAGTGCGGATTCTTTAAAAATACACACGGATTGTATCCAATGGCGGATTCGGATTAATCCCCAATCTGCGGGTTCAGATTAATCCCCAATCTGCAGATGGATTGTGAAGGGAAATTCCAGGGAAGGGGATATTGACAGTTCCGCCCATCCCGACAAAGGGGATCGAGACGAACTATGGGGGTCATGCACTAAGCTCCGTAAAGTCACTTTTAGAGCGCAAAATGCTCTTAGAACGTGATGTTGCGCTGAACCCGATGCACAAAGCAACGCAAACAGGCACTTTGCGCTCTAAAACTGACTTTTTTCGGAATTTTTTCTAAGTCCAACTTTGTTCGTTCGTTACCCTGTTTGCGTTAAATTCTGCCCTTAAGCGGGATGCACTAAGCAACGCAACCTTAGCAAACGCGAAAGTTGCGTTGATCAGAACACGTCAGCTCAAGGTAGATGCAAAAAAAGCTGGACTTTATTATTATTGAATTATTGCTTTACATTTTTGCATGCGCAACACCCATACAACTGGCCGGCGGGTGTCCCCGGATGACCCCGCGGGGGTCCCTGAGGGTGTCCCCGGCTGACCCCGCAAGGGTCCGGGGTTCCCCGGCTCACCCCGGCCTCTGTCACATGGTCTACTTGAGCCAATCAGAGTTGGGATGGAGTTCCCACGCTCTGATTGGCTACCGTACCATGTGTCGCCGGCCATCTTTGTTTTGATGACGTCATCTTAAAGGCAATTGAAACTCAGCCATTCTGATTGGCTGGCGTCATTGCCTTTAAATGACGTCATCATTTTTTTTTTTTTTACAGTTCACATGTTTTTCACGGCCCAATCAGGACCGTGGGAAACATTTGACCAAAATGTGACGTCATAGGCCTATAAAGCCTATGTCGCCTCATTTTGAAGCCAGACGTTGAGGAGGGAACACCTCCCCTCCTAAAAAGAGAAGAAGGGCGTGGCAGAAGAAGATGGAAGAAGACGGAGAAGACCCCAAAGAAGAAAAGAAGACCCCAAGACAGATGGGAAGGATTACAAATAGAAGAAAGAAGTCACCATTATGGTTTGTAAGGGTTTATTATTTTATGGTTACCTGTGGATTGGTTCCAGTGCTTCCGGGTCGCCTGGATTTCGGTGAGTGGGCATCTAATGGTAAGTAAACAAAAGAATTTGTACTTTTCCAGGTTTTTTTGATTTTTGATTCATGTCTTTTATTTTTTCAGTCCCGTGTAATGCCCGTGAATGTATCTATTATGTACCTATGGCTATACATACATTCACGGACACTGAATGGGTGTAATCTATGTGATTTTTGGATGTAAATGCATTGTTTTTTATGCTCTATTATTGCCCCTGTATGTTATGTATATCTATCTATATGTAAAGACATACAGGGATAATAATTGAATGTTTTGCTAATGTTTATGTTCTTTTCATGTATGGCTAATGTATTTATCAGCTTTATTTTGACATGTAATTTGTATTTAGTTACACGTTATTTTTAATGGCTTCTTTCTGGTAGTTAGATTAGAATGATGGTGGTTACTTTCAATTAGAATTCTTTTGGCAATGGTTTGGCTTTAGGAATTGAATAGGGAATTGTATAATTGATTTGTATTGTATTGTAATTGGTTTAGTAAATGGATTAATTGATTGATGGTAATTGTATTGATGTTGCTTAGTTTCTATTTGATTTTCATGATGGCATTGGTGGGTAGGGGACATTGTTCATAGTGTATTTTATTGTTACAAATATTTTGCATAGTGTTACATGATGCACAGATTAATTGCATCATGTACACACTCAAGGCAATTGTGTGACATTTCATATACATTTGTGTAGCTGCTGGTTTGTTGGTTTATATTTACAATTGCTGCTGGATTTATTTTAACATGCAATGTGGTGATTTTAAGATTAAGAATTCATGTTTTGATTTATGCATGTTTTATGTGTTTCATAATGGGCAAATAATATATTATCCATATCTGGATTATAGTTATTTTGCACTTTATTGTACTGTATGTGTTGGGGGGTGGGGGGGGGGATTGATGTATTTAATGTATAGGTCCGGTTTATTTTTTTTTACATACAGGGTTGGTTCCTTTTGGTTTGCGGGGGACCTCTGGAGACCACCTGCGGTATCCTTGGGCTTCTCATGGGTACCAGGCTGCGGGGTCCACGGGGGACACCTGCAGGGAAGAACCGGTGGCCCCACATCTGTGGGGGCACCGCGGACCTGTAGGGACCACCCGTGGGTCCCCAGACCTTCGTCGGAACCACCCGAGGCCCCTCAGACACCTGTGGGTCTGACCCGGGCCCACCAGACATCCGCGTCCTACCGTGGAGACCCTATTGTGGCCCATGGTGACCCGCAGAGACCACCTGGTGGACCATGACGCCTGGCAGGACCCACCAACAGGCCTCCAGACCCTGTGTGAAACATGATGCTGGTAACCTGTAGGTCTGTGAGATGACCCGTCACCGGCGACTCCCATGGGCCTGGGGTATGAACCCTGTATGTAAAATAATAAATCATGTATTTATGGTGGGGCACAGGGGGTGGGTTATGTATTTAATAAATAGAATTATATTTATTGTGGGGCTGTGTATTTTTTTTATTGTGGGTACTGGGAGTGCGGGAAGGGAGTATTGGCCTCAAGGGTATGTGGGTAGGCCTCCCGACTGTGTATTGGGATTGGGTGGTTAGGCCTCACGGGGTGGGGGTTAGTGGGGGAGGGTATGCTTCCCGAGTGGTGGTGAGGGTGGGTTAACCCTTTAATGACTGTAGCGGTTAATAACCGCTATGGTGATTAAGGGGTTAGGGGACATTACATTGGATGTTTTTATTCTTGTGTATGTTTTGCAGCACCGGAGGGACATGGGCAGGATGAAGATGAGGATGAAGACGGCCTTCATCGTGGGAGCCTGTAAAAGGTAAGTGTAATATGTATTGACTGTATTTATTGTAATGTATATGTATTACAAATGGGCAAATGCATTATTATCCATATGTGGATAATGGTTCTTTTGCCAATTACAGTACTGTATGTGTTTGGGGGAGGGGGGGATGTGTGTTGTATATTGCTATGTTTATTGGGGGCAATTGTCCCCAATAAACATGCTAATGTGCCTTAACCCCTTCATTGCCTTAGCGGATAGCCGCAAAGGTAATGAAGCTGCATTAATGTAAATTTTAATAATAGTGTGCGGGAGCAGGGGATCCCCTGAGCTGAACCACATTGATTTCTGCCTCAGAGACACCCTGCTTCCCGAGTTACAGGCCCCAGTTTGGGGCATCGGTGCCAGTGTCGCCGCCATCTTTATAGAGCCCACGTCGGGTCTTGGACGCTATAAAGATGGCGGCGACACTGGCACCCGATGCCCCATACCGGGACCTGTAACTTGGGAAGCAGGGGGTCTCTGAGGCAGAAATCAATGCGGTTCAGCTCAGGGGGACCCCCTGCTCCCGCACACTATTATTAAAATGTACATTAATGCAGCTTCATTACCATAGGGGATAGCCGCAAAGGTAAGGAATTATTGTTTATTGTTATGTGTATTTTAATACTAGTGAAGATGTGCAGGGGGTCTCCTGAGCTGAACCGCATTGGTTTCAGCATCGGGGACCCCCTACTTCAGAAGATATAGTCCCCTTTATGGGGTGCCGGTATCCTCTGCAGAATTTATATGTCCCGGTCACGTGACGCGGGAGCTTTAAAGTGCAGGGGATACCGGCACCCCATAACAGGGCCTGTATCTCCTGAAGTAGGGGTCCTCGGACCTGAAACCAATGCGGTTCAGGTCCTGAGACCCCCTGCTCATGTACACTATAATTAAAATGTATTTATTTAGTGTACGATCACCTGTAACAGTCTTACATGGAGATACAGAATCTCCATGCAAATGTTACATGCGGCTTTTTTTTCTATCAGCTAGCGAACGGAGAGGTTCAGAACTCTAGCAGGGAGAAAAAAAGTACACGTACGCTGTGGCTGTTTTGAGCTTTTTTGAGCAGGCACGTTAAAAAATGGGCTCAAGGCCTTAGTGAATCTTGTCCCCTGCCTCACTTTTTAACGAACCTGCTTTTTTGTAACATCAGAACGCAAAGCCATTGAGATTAGTGCATAGCCCCCTATGAGTTGCTGCCCCCTCTGGCAGCAAAGGGGTTAAAAACTATTAAACATGTCATGATCATTAGTTCAAATTGGTCCTTATATTGTTATTATCATTTATTTATAGTGCAGTACAAGGGGGGTGAAAGCCACGCATACCAAACAGTTTAACATCACTTTACACACAGTGCCACAAAAGGTCAGGAGGTCCCTGCTTCAAAGGATCTTACAATATAAGAGCTGGAAAGATATCAGGAGGGGGCTGTATAGTAATTGAATTGGGTATTTGTGAAATTTTACATTGTACTATTCTTCTCTGCCTATATTTCATCAATCGTTCTTACCAGACTTGAGACTCCCCAAAGTCTAAATTATCAGCAGAGCACGGAAACCATTAACTCGTCATCAAATGTCTGATTTGTTCAATAAATTAAGGACAGGCAACCATAAAAGGAGTTGCCTTTATATTGTCTACTCTTATTATGTGAAATGTTTTTTTGGGGGGTTGCTTTTTTCTACTTTAGGGCTAGCTCACACTGCCGGCTACGCGACGTGCACGCGTTTATGTGCGTGCGCTCGCACGTTCGGCACTATTTGAGGTTAGTGGATGAGAGTTGTCACACTAGAAACTGCTTGCGGTGGCAAGGTACAGCGTTGACGCTGCAACATTTTGCCGCAACAACCCAAATGTAAATTTCGGGCTGCAGTCGCGTCACGTGAGCTGGTTCAGCCAATAACGGCGAACCAGCTCCGTGATGCGTTAGTCACGCCCCCCGCCACGCCCCCAATCACCTCGACCCAATTCCTGCACCTAGCTCACAGATCGCTGGGTTGCAGGAGCACACAGCGGAGGCGCGCACAGAAGCGCGGCCATAGCAGGCAGTGTGAGCTCGGCCTTACTGTTGTTGAAATCATCCTGCAGAAGAATGTACAGCCTATTAGTGTGGAATTGGAATTGATATCTTATTTCGTTCTAAAGGGCTGTCCTCACTGCCAAATACATTTTTGAAAACGTCTTCAAGAACAGTTTGGCTGCAGCACTTCAACATGTTGGTATTGCAGCTGCTTAGTCAAATGTGCTCCATGCTCTGACAGTCAGCTGGTTTTGGTCATTTCACTCTTTTGTAGGCAGGAATAACTTTGTTGTTAAAGCAGCAGTACTAGTTATATATATATATATATATTACAGTGTTCGACAAACCTATACATTTAACCCCCGGGCGAGTAAATATTGGCCCAAGCAGCACACGTTTTGGTGATTTGTCAACCACTGTGTATGTATGTATATATATATATATATATATATATATATATATATATATATATATATATATATATATATATATATATATATATATATATATATATATACCACCACTATTAAGGTTATGGAGCCCACCTCACACTGATGATACCCATCAAGGTTGAAACATGTCTGTGAGTGGGTTAACTGACTTTGCATCTCCCAAGTCCTTGCTTAAAAGCTGTGTTTAAAGCAGCATGCATTGACTAAGGGTTGCTCATGTAATGTGAGCATGAGATGAAAAGTGGCACTGTGTGCTCATTTGCATGTCATTTCCCAGAATCCCTTGCTGCAGTAGAAGTGCTGTTTGCTGGGTGATAATGGTGAAAGACAGGGTTGCAGGCCTGTCTAAGACATGCAAATGAATATACAGTAATATTTACAGTTGCTATATATATATATATATTTTTTTTTTTTTATATATATATATATGTTTTTATATATATATATATGTTTTTTTATTACAAGTTTGAAACCAGGTGTCCCGGGTGCCTAACACTGTTCATTTCACCTCCGGGGACCCAGTGCTTGCAGATATACTTACCTCCATAGGGGGTTGCTTGTATCTCTGCGGCGTTTCAAGATCCAGGTCACGCGGGCCACCTCGCGGCTTCCCGTTGACTCGTGTGACGCGGGACATTTAAATGCCGCCATTAGATTACATTTTCTCTGCTTGCAGGGATACCGGCACCACTAAGGAGGTAAGTATCTCTGTAAGGAGGGGGCCCCTGAAGCTGAAATGAATGGGGTTCAGCACTGCAGACCCCCTGCTTTAAAATGTAATAATCCTTTGAGTGGGTGTTGAGGCGCACAGTGATTCCCAAGTTCTTAAAATAGAGGAAATAAACCACAACATAGTCCAGCTCTGTGATAGAGAGTAGGTCAGAAAGAATGTAACTAATACTATTCACACTTGGTGTGTATATAGTGAACTATAGAAGTAACAATCAGTGTTTCTAATGAAGACTGGCTTCCTCAGGGATCCCTGAGGACATCATGAATGGGAGACAAGGCAGCTGGGGTGTGCTGTATACAAACGACCCAAGAGGCTTATTTTTATAAGACCTCTCGTGAGTGCAATATGCCACCTATGTGTCTCTAGTAAACATAGATTTACACTGCGGTGTAGCTTTCTCAATATATATGGAATAATAATAATTTTTCATTACAAACACTGAGTAGTACTTCTAAAGTGCACTATATACTCACCAAGTGTGAATAGTATTAGGTTGCATCGATGCTTAGCGGGCGCGAACAAATAGGCATGCCCCAATGAGGACGGCCATAGAGTGCGCGTCCGCGACAGCGCGACAAAATATTTGATTTTGACGTGCGATGGTTGGGTCACATGAGCGATTCCGCCAATGAGGGCGAACCAGCTCTGTGACGTCCTGGTCACGCCTCCTCGTCGCATCTCCCTCTAGGCCACAAATCGCCTCTGCTGCAGGCGTACACAATGCCACGCGCTCCGCCGCGCGCATTTTTAGCATGGCCTCGGCCTTATTCCCATTCACTCTGACCTACTCTCTATCACAGAGCTGGACTATGTTGTGGTTAATTCCCTCTATGTTATGAACTTGTGGGTTTACTGTGCACTACAACATCCACCCATAGAATTATCCTCACAAACGGAAGAAGAAATCCGTGATTTGAGAGCTGCAGACCACACAAGAACTACTCAGTATTATTTATTATATCACCACTATCACTTTAAGTCACTTATTTTGTTGTTGATTATAGTGCCAATTTAGAGTGCATTGCATTTTCAATTCAATTACAATTATAATGTAATATAAAAAAAATATATATATTTTTTTTAAGTTAACCTGTATTGCTGCTTTAAAGTTTCCTAGTGTAGCCCTGGCTGGTTTTGGGCTATAAGTCTGCCCTCCTCCTGGCAGTAATCCCTAGTAAGGGTAGGTTGCCAGGAGTAATCATGGGTTTTCCCCACACCTTGCAGCTCAGTGAGTCAGAAAAGGTAGTGCAATCAGGCCTGGTGACAAGGGGCTGGTTCTTACTGGAACTGACTTAGGGAGCTGCACTTCCTCAATTTAGCCAATTGCCTCTACTACTGAGAAAGGCTATTCTGTCCAACCCAGTAGTGCATGGCTCTGCTTACTGAGGCCCTCTCTGCGGGAAGTGGTGGAAGACTAGGGTAAGGGAAGAGCAAGCACTGCTCCTGGTGGCCAGTGGACGGGAGTGTAGGTCCAGGGACATCCTAAGGGTGAAGGGTGCTGCTGAGAATTGATTGCAGTTTAAGCTGACCGCTGCCTTTGATTGGTGTGAGAGAGAGAGTAACAAGAATAAAGAACACCTGTTTTTACATACTCCTTGCTTGAGACTGAAATCTATCAGGGAGGAGAAGAGATCAATTCTCCTGCAGAGATTTCTCCAAACATCTCTGGGGGCTGCAAGAGATGGAGGCGCTGCCACCGTGAGTACGATTCGGGCAAGGCCCAAGAAGCCTGTCCTGACCTCCCCTATAACACCATGCGGGAGACTCAGGGCCACTGTTTATCAGCAGGTATGCACCCCACTACCATGAGTAACCAGAGCAGCTTTCCCCTTGATAGACACTATATGAGATTGGGTGGGGGCAACAGGATTACACTAGCATAAGCTTATGGGGCAGGCCTGTGTGACTTTGGGTATATTATTTAATTTTGCCACGTGTGCAAAACTGAGGTTCTAAACCCCTCTGGATAGACTCTTCTGAATGGTTCTAGTGTAGCTGTATAAGTGAACATTAAGTTAACGCACATTGTGAATACTATTACCTCAAGATGATTAACAGTGTACGAAAAAAGTGGCAGATGCCTGCCAACAATGTATTATTCTCTGTCTTCTGCCACAGGCAACATGGTATGAAACTATGTGACTCCCATTGCAATCCCTCCACTCCTTTTGTTTGTGATGAGTAGTATTAGGCCTCTATAGTAGTCACATCATGATGACAGAGCAGAGTGTTGAATCCCGCTAGTTGTTTTTTATGTGGGGTCCTTTACCAGATATACTCTGTAACAGGCATGGCATCCTGGCACAGAAAAGGATAATATGGGCCCAAATGAAGAATACATGCTGTAGAATAGGGGAAGGGGGCGGGGTATATGGAGCAATGAAGTGCCCCAAATTTAAGGAGAACAACAAGATAGGATAGAGCAGGGGTGCACAATCTTTTCTCCCGGCGGCCCCCTGCCTGCTCTCCTCCCTGCTCACGCCCTCCCCCCCTCCCCTGCTCGGCTCCAGTGTCAAATGACGCAGCGGGGTCATGGGACGTCACGTTGCCATGGCGATGCGTCACTGGAAAGTTAAGGTAAGTAAAGTTACAGAGGCCTTTCATTTCAATGCCTTCGGGGAAGTGTGGGGCCTCTGTAACCGCCGCCCCCCCCCCCCCCCGTGAAAATCTTGTGCCCCCCAGTTGGAGCAGCCCTGTGATAGAGGACTGAAAAAATGAGGGCTAAAGACAACTTTTTTTTTATTTACATATGTTGAACTCGATAGGCATATGCATTTTACCAACCTCATCTATTATCTGAAGCGCATAGGAGCAGGGTTCGCTCGTTGCGCTATGTAAGACATATAAGTAACTTATACAATACAACCAAATACTACTTCCGATCAGATTAGTGAATGGGTCACAAGACAAACAGAGGGCAACAGAGAAGTTGGAAGTGTTCAAAGAGTATGGTTATGTAGCCGAGTCCCCTTACCTCCGATGCCGTTGTGGGGAAGGGTGAGGCTACTGCTGATCGGGACTGCGGGTGGAGTAGGGACTGCCAGGTAGAGCCTGCAGGCGGCGACCCAGTCACCGGAGTTCCGCGGCACACCCGACAGTGGGGGCTGCCATCTTCTTTTGCCTTGCACATGCGCCGTAGTTGTCTCGCGCATGCGCAGGACGGCTGTGAGTGGTGGCCATTACGCAGGCTCCACAGAGCAGACCTAGGGACTACAAGTCCCAGCAGCCTCAGGGGCTGCCGGATCACATGGGAAGCAAGAGCCAATAGGGCTGCTAGATGCAGGACAGAAGATACATTTGGCGCGCTTGGCACTACGCTTCAGTCGGAGCAGGGACTACAAGGGAGTAGGTAGTGTCTGGGTGCAAGAAACTCCCCAGGTCCCAGCTAGGCCCCTGATCCTGTCAGCTTGTGGTGCTATAGGGAAGGCCCCAGATAGGGGTGCTACCCTTAGCTTATAGTTATACAGCAAATAAGGAAGCGCTCAAACTTCTATTATTGTCTAAACTTGGCTAAACGGTATGTTTTTCAGTGCAGATTGAAAAAAAAAGAACTGTTCCCAGTTCTTGCAAATGATGTATGTTCAGGAAAAATCAGCGCATCTCATATAAAAAGGAAGAAAAGAAAGAGAAGGAAAAGCACAATAGTGAAGTACGTTCATAGACTGGTATGTGCACAACAAATGGTGAGGTATGCACTTACATGTAAGTGCCTGCGTTCAGGCACTTAAAGGTTTCTTTAGCCACTCCTATGATGGTATGGAATGATTCAGAATCCTTTTTCATTAAAAGTCCAACTTTATGTATAAAATGTCAGGGTACACTTCACAATGACAGTGTAGAAGCATGCAAAACCAGCTGCGATCGCTCGAGTTCTTTCTCCGCTTCCCATGACTGGGGTGCGCTGATTTTTCCAGACCTTAGCTTATAGTGACAGGTGCAGCATCAGTAAGCGACACCACGCGGTGTGCTTGGTCTGTGGTCTGGGACCAGACCCAGGCATATATATCAGAGACTCTAACGGTGAGACCCTCCAGCGGGAGTTCACCCCACGCGGTGGATTGGACGCACGCGGAGCGGAAGGATTCCAAGTGGCCTCACGTCGTGGGACCAGATGGATCCTTGTGTTTAAGGTCAGCAGTACCTGGGTACACTTTTGGGGTGGGGAAGGACACCAGGGATATTGGTGCCACCGCACACTAAGCACTGTGGGTATACTCCCCTGTGTTGTTCTTGTGTATACTGTACGGTATAGTTATGTAGTAGAGTTGCATGTTCAGTAAATACTCCTTTATTATACCCAGTGTGTGTATTTACTGCTGTATTGTTCCTGGGAGGGGTTATCCTACTGCGTTAGGATCTCTCTCAAGTGGAGGCGCTGTGTATCCATGAACGTGATCACCCCAGGCTCCCAGCCACTCGGGTAACGACAGCACAGGTAGTTTCCCTAGACATGGGGCAAAGGGGGCTACACTAAGAAAAATCAAACGAGGAAAAGAGTGTGAAGAGGACCCTATATATATTTTCTTTAACTGTGCATGCAATGTCTTGTATATAATGTATACCCTGTTCATTTATGTAACTGTACTTGTAACCATGTATTATTTGTCTTAACTCTGTGCCCAGGACATACTTGAAAACGAGAGGTAACTCTCAATGTATTACTTCCTGGTAAAATATTTTATAAATAAATAAATAGTAGAAAAATGGTATGGAGAAGACATGTGAGATATGTATGTTGCATGTATGTTTTACTATTGGTATAACAATGACTATACTGTATATGCAGTACTTTTCAGACATGGTACCCCAAACATAATGCAGGTAAATATTGGGGTAAAGGTACATCTAAGAAGAAAGTAATGTGAGAAAGCAATGCCTTCTTGCTTATGTAGCCGTGACCCCTGATCAGCCCCGAAAGAGCGGGAGATTGCACGTGTAGGGTTTTGCAACAGCTGCGGAGGAGGGGGAGCACAGTTGGCGGGAGAGAGAGTAGATCCTTGACCCAGCAGCCCCGGGGGGGAGCGTCATGGATAGGAGGGGATAAAGGGAGGTGGTTGCACGCACGTGAGTTAGAGCGCGTGGGAGAGGAGAGGAGACGGAGTGTTGGAGTAGGGGAGGTTAAGCCGCCCCGGCGTAGGCCGTGTGCCCCAGGCCCAGATTAGCCCTGAGTCAACGTAGGGACGAGCGGAGTCAGGGATCGCCCTAGATAGGTTCCTGTTCACTACCATCTGTGTAATTCTATCAGGACAATCCTATTTGGCGGGAAGTCGGGGATCATACCCCGCGTGGTGTTACTAGTGTCCGGGTGGGATCGCCCTGGACCAGAGAGAGAGAGAACGGGAGGAAGGCATCGACGTGCGGAGACCCTTTGTGAAGATCGTGGCAGATCCGAGTACTGGAGTGCTCGGCAGGTATTTCAGCAAGGGCCCCAACGGTACCATTCACTAATCCAAGACACAGTGGCTGCGCAGTCACCCATACACACACATAGAGACTATCTGTGAAGTAACGGGACGGTGTTGTTTGGGGAATTGGACACGGGGTGGGATCACCCGGTGGCGGGTTCGGGGATTGTGGCGTCCACCGTGGCGAATGAGTGTGGTAGCGTCCACCGAGGCACGAGTCAGTGTTAAGCCCGCTGTGGCTTGTTATGTTGGGTGGATTCGGGGGATGTTATTGTGTGTACATATATCTGATCTTGGCCTAAGAGTAAAGGAACTTGGTTACGGTAATTGGCTGTGTGTCAGTAATTATTGCTTAGACGTCCTGCGAAGACCCACTCCCCCGCTGGCAGGAGCTGTCGCAGGTGGAGGCGCTGCACCAGTGACACTAGTTGCGCATACCCCAGGCTCTCCGTGGCAGAGACTCAGACCCTGCGAGCCTACAGGTGATACAGCACAGAGTAGCAGCTTGCTAGCGATAGGAAGCAGGGCTACACTTACAACTGAAGTGCTATGTAAGGTGACTTTCAGAGACTGCAGTGTAGGAGTACATGTACAGTGCATTGGTTTATAGAGCATGTGAGGGAAGAAAGTGCATCTTTTGTGTAAAATTGCTATAAGAATCTGTTACAATCCTTAAAAAGGTGCGTTTTCAGATGGGTCTTGAAGATGACTTGAAACGTAGGATATGGACATGTGTTTCTTACAAGTATGGCAACTACCCCTTTGGACCTTAACACCTCATAACTTAGCTACTATGTCATGAGGTGTGGCACTCTAGGGCCCCATAACGTAGCAGTTATGTAATGGGCTTTTTGCTCCTGTGAAGCACTGAACAACAATGTGACCCGATGACGGGGCTCCTCCTCTTCCATTTGCGTCATCAACGACGTGATCGTGAGATTCTCTTGAGGAGCGATCACATGATCGTAATTACGAGAGTGGCTGTGGCACTCTGGTGTTACGCCCCCTCCAGCACCCCAAGGGTTAATCAAGTAGATGCTTGTGCCTGGTTGCAGCAAAGTCATTCATTACAATGATGGGATAAAGTTACAAAAGATAGTGGGGACGCAACACACTTGTTTGTAAGCAGACGCCAGCATATGCCACTGGCTTAAAAGCAGTATTGTGACAGAAACTTTGAAAGAAATGTTATATGCGAGAGGTAAGAGAACGCAGTGTCTAGGAATAATAATAACAATGGAATGTGCATTAGGGATTGTAATGCAAGTCAAGGGGGTGCAGTAAAACAAAAGATTTCAGACATTGTACATCTACCCCATAAGCCACACATTAGAACTTAACCCATGGCCAGGAATGTCTTCCTATAGACACAATGATTTAATAGTACTGGTATAATCTATGGCTCAATACAGACAAGAAGATTGCAGGGCTCATTCGCAGACACTTCTCAAACACATATCTGGGAACAAGTCATATTGCAGGAAATTGCTAGGAATGTTGTAATTGTATGTAATGAATGTGTGCCTCTTTATCCACATAGTAAAAGTGAACTATAAAGAATAAATATACAAAAAGTACATAGTATAACATAACAAGGGCCAGATACCCTGCACATTCTGCATGGATATTTTGAGATAGGATGTAAGCATTGTAGCTATTTATTACACTGCCATTTTACAACCTTGGTGTTACCTATGGTTTCCTGAATTTTTTAAATGGGATTGAAGGAACTTTCCATGAAGCTTCAGAAAAGCCTATTGTCAGTCAGTAGTATGATTTGTAAGGCCTCAGCCAGGCTCCCTGCTTGCTCGCTTGCGGATGCTTACCGCACGCGCTGTCAGGGGGCCGTCAGGGGGCGGGCACGTCACTGGCCGGGGGCTGGCCAGTGACGTCACGGAGCTGGTTCGCCCTCATTGGGCGAACCGCTCACGTGACTGGCCTGTCGCGCCGGCAAGCGGGGGAATTTTAAATTCCCCTAAGACCTACGCTTCCGCGCGCTTGCGGAAGCATAGGTGAGCCCCTACTAAAGCCGCTCTAATTGCGGCTGTAGGGGCTCAGTGTTGAGCGGGAGCGCACGTTAGCGCGCTTCCGCCAGCAAGCAGGGAACATGGCCGAGGCCTAAGGGAGGTTTCACTGGACTTCAGTACAAAAACACTGCCACCATTTCAACAGCATCATGGCACATCCACTTAGGGCCTAATTCTATATAGTCCGAAGCGGCCTGAAAATCCCCTTTAAAGTCAATATGGATTTTTGTCCGAGTACCTTCTGATTGTCCGCTTCGGGCTATATAGAATTATCCCCTTAGCAATTACAATAATATCTTATACTTAGCTTATTGCATGTTTCATAGTTATATTTCATACATGTTCATAGTCATTCATGTATTTATGTCTACGGTGAAATCACAGCACATACACAAAGGCACAAAATGTCTCTGTAAAGCGCTACGTAAAACTAGCAGCACTATACAAGAACATGCTATTATTATTATATAGACTCCCTTGTTTGTAGTCTTTTAACAAGGTTTTTATTACTTCCCATAGTTACTTCCCCCTCTTCCCCCCCTCCCCCCTCCCCCTCTTCCCCCCCATCTTTCCTGCCACCCCCTCTTCCCCCCCATCTTTCCCCCCATCTTCCTCTCCCCATCCCTCCAGTCTTTCCCCCTATGTGACACACACACGCACTACCTTACCTTCTCAGTGACACCACACTGCAGCTAGGGAGAGGAGTTGTGCGGCGCCACCTAAATGCCGGAAGAGACATTGCGCGCTACAGCCCCTGCTCCTCTCTGCATAACCGGGACGTTTCAAAAACTGGCGGGAAAACGGTACAGTCACAAAAAAACGGGATGTCTGGTCACCCTACCTATGCCTCTGCCTTTACACATGCTACTTTCTTTAGGGTACAGTTTAAAAAAATTATCAGATTTTTGGAAGATCTAAATAACCTAATTGTAAACTATTAGACGTACAACTGTCATTAGTTCAATTGGTTCCTATATGGGACTGTACTAAAGATGCAATTTTTAAATCCAATGATTACCCTTATCTCTTATCACAAATTAGAAACCCCATTCTTTCCTTAGGAACCCCTAAAAAGACCATAATACATATTCTGTGATACTATCATTGCTCTTTCATCAGTTAGGGACATCTACCTACGGTTTTTTTTTTTCATATATAGCATGAAACAACCATGTGAACCCCCTTGCTGGTAGATAAGTGATTAAAATAGGAGTTTGCATATTTAATTATGAGCACCCAAAGGTTGTGTGTTGCCAGATGTTCTACATGCGAGAGGTGCAGTCACAGCCTCACTACAGGTTTTTCCCACTGAGCTCATCAAACACTAGCACGGTCAACAAATGCAAAGAATAATGTAATCATAATATAGAAAGCATCATGTACCATGGTCAAAGGAAGGAAACGTCAAAATAGAAAAATCAGGAAAAAGCAACTTGGGATACCCCTAGGTAGTGGGGACTATAAGAAAAAGAACTGCAATAAGTGGGTGCTATAGGGCAAAAAATCCTAGTCAAGCAACAGCATAACACACAGAGGTAGCCACGCACACCAAAAATGGTAAAGATAGAATTAATGCAAAAAGGTCATTTAATGACTGTACAAGTCAAAGTATCCAACGTTTCAGACTCCTGATGCAAGTGCATTGCACCGAAACGTTGGATACTTTGACTTGTATAGTCATTAAATTACCTTTTTGCAAAAGAGTGAAACCTCACAGGAACAATGACATGAAATGCACGTTAATTCCTACCCTGAAGTGTTGCTGTGAAGAGTATCATGACTCCTATGGAACCTCTGCCTTAACACGTGCTGCTGCCTGCACACGAGTAAATACTACTGTACTTTGCATTTATTGATCACTGTCCTCATGGGGCATCTTGTTGTTGCTAGTATTATAGGGCAGAAGATCTTGCCAAAAGGCCGTAATATTTCATGAAATAAAATAATAAACGGCATCTGCAGCTCCGTTTATTTATTTATTTTTTGTTTGTTTCAAACAGTTTTTTATTTGCTTTCAGTTATAATCAGGGTGGGGGGGGGGGGGCTACAGAACAAAGTGGAAGGAGTGGGCTGGAAACAAAAAAAACGACCAACATAATTAAATTGACAACACATTACAGATATAACAATAGAAATAATATTTAACAATAATGGTAATAGACAATATATGGGGAAGGAAGGGTGGGGGAGGCAAGAGACATTAGTGGTAGTAGTCCTAATAATTTTTCTGACTTTAATTAGACTTTGGTTTGTAACCCACAAGCAATTTTTAAGGACTCTGATTTGTCCATTCACGACAAATAATATATGACAACATATCAAAGTCTTCATAAAATTAAATGGTAAAGGGTCGGTATATGGACAATATAACCAACAAAATTAAAACAACAATAATACAATACAAAAATAATATTAGTAATAATTATTCATGTTCAAAATAATAATGAACCATATTAATAACAACATATGTGGGAGGGGAAGGAGGGACAGCAAGAGATAACAGTATCAATAATCTTGACAAATTTCTATCTAAATGTGTTAATATTGGTAAATCCTGTAACGCTGTAATATCTTCTGTAAAGGCTCTTATCCAGGGACTCCACATGTTTTCAAATTTCTCCGTAGAATTGTTCAGAAATGCAGTGAGTTTTTCCATTTCTAGAACATGTCTAACTTTTTCTTGAAAGATCTGATAAGATGGAACATTTATCTTTTTCCATTGGAGAACTATTGTACACCTTGCTGATGTTTGAAGATGCACAATTCATTTGTTTGTGGCATATGGTACATTTGGTATCGGTTTTCCCAAAATCATTACCACAGAGTCTAGTGGCACATCAACCTCAAGTGCTCCAGTAATCTCTCTCTTCATTTTCCTCCAGACGGAATTAGCTTGACATGTCCAGAAAATATGATACAATGTACTTTACACCCACAATTCCTCCAATACACAGCACTTGCTCCTTTGTATATATGTGCTTACCTATTTGGTGTTAAATACCACCTCATCATAATCTTATATCTGTTCTCCTTTATTAATTATACCACAAACGACATTGAAGCCCAATGTTACATCCAACATGATAAAAATACATAGTAAAATACTTATATATTCTCTTGAAAAAGGTTAATTTAGTTTAACCCTTTGGCCAAAGCGTTGTAAGCTTACGAGCCACGACAAGGCAGACACCTGTTCGCAAGTCCTAACACTACCAGATAAAATACTAATATATATCTCTATAAGGATTAAATTATAGTCCTTAATTATAGTACAGATGGATGAACTCACTGCAGCTTCCCATATCTCTAACCAATCCTCTCTAGAAATGTATTTTCCTATATCTTTCTCCCACATAGTCATATGAGTGTTTTTCATTCTCATCTATAGAATTCAGAAAAGCATATATTTTTGAAATGATCCCTCTCTGATGTGTTTGTATTGTGCACATTTTTTCAAATACAGTCGGATGTGGGTAACCTTGTGGGAAATGTTTTGAGATAATAAAATGCCTAATTTGTATGTACCTGAAATATTCTGACGCTGGAATGTTATATATTTCTTCAAATGTGTATAACTTCCCTAAAAACATAACATCTTTAATCCTGTTAACACCTTTTGTGATCCAAATATTATTCCTTTCTGGAATACAACCTGGGGGGAATTCCTCGTTCCTCCATAATGGAGTCATAATTGAGGGTTGTCCCCTTAACCCCTTCTTTTTCTCCCATGCAGCCCATACTCTCAAAATAAACTTAATAATTGGGTGGTTATACACCTCTTTAGATCTATTTTTTTGGGGAATCCATAATCCGTAACAATAAGTCTATACTTTGCGTAGGTATCTCACCAGCTTCCATTTCTATCTCTTTCATTGCTTGTTTGAGTCTATGCCAGGCTGGTAAATGGCTTAAATATGCTGCGGCATAATATTTATTTAGTGATGGCAAAGCTAGACCCCCACCTGCTTTTAATGTACTAAGTACACTTCTTTTTATTCTTGGCTTTGTTCCCCCAAAAATAAATGTGTAAATGCTGTTTTGCATATCACTCATGACTTTGGTTGGAACAGTAATAGGAAGGCTATGAAACAGATAAAGCAATTTCAGAAGTGAATTAATCTTTACTGATATTATTCTACCAATCCATGAAATACGGTATCTATTCCATTCCTCCAGATCTCTATTAATTGACAGAATTAAATCCGGGTAGTTAGCATTGTAAAGGTCTGAATATCAAGGGGTTAAAAATACTCCCAAATATTTGACACTATCCTCTTTCCACCGAAATGTGAAATTTATTTTTTAGTAGTTTTAGCATCCCTGTCGCTACTGTACTCCCAATGCCAATTCTTTTGATTCTGTGTTATTTATTTTATAGTTTGAAACAAATAGAAATTTTGAAATCTCCTCAAATAGATTAGGTAAAGATGTTAATGATCTGGTTAGCATTAATAGAATATCATCTGCGTAGAGCAGTGATTCCCAACCTTTTTTGTTTGGAGGAAACCTTGAAGTATTTCGAAAAATCTCAGGGAACCCCTATCTGGCTGACACATATTAGGTTCGACAGGGGTAAATCCCAAAATTTCACACCTCGCGAGCCACCTCTACTTCCCACCCTCTACCCATGTATTTATTTCCCATCCGTCTCACTCGCTCTCCCTCCCTCCTACCTCATTATTTATCCCCTGCATCTCACTCCCTCTTTTACTCACTCACTCCCACCCCCTCTCTCCTCTCACTCGCCCCTACCTTCCGTCAATTTCCACACTCTCACACAATCCCCCCTACAAAATACGTACCAAAAAACCCCACCCCCGGGGGTGATGGGGTGGAAGGCCTTGATCCATAGGAAGGGGGGGGGGGCTGTGGTCCATAGGAGGAACCCTTGTGACTGCTTCAAGGAGCCCCAGGGAACCCTGGTTGGGAATCACTGGCGTAGAGGGCTATTTTATATTCTTTGGACTGTTTTACCAACCCCTTAATATCTTTATTAAACCAAATTTTGTTTGCTAATTGCTCCAGACTAAGCGCAAATAACAAAAGGGACATCCCTGTCTGGTCCCACTATTTATATTGATCACTCCAGAGCTGATTCCGGCCATTTTGAGTGTGGCTCCTGGTTTATTATAAAGAGCCTTAATTCCATTTAATATATCTCCCTTTTATACCAAATTTCTCCAAAATTATAAACATGTATGACTAAGTCTACACGATCAAACGCTTTTTCAGTGTCAATTGAAATGAACAATGCGGGTGTTTTTGATACATTTGCTAAATGCAGCTCAGTTTAAAGAAGAAAACAAATATGTTGAATGCCCCTTTGCAATAAAAAAAAAACGTAGGTATTTGTTCCTTTCCGAAAGTTTGAAGGGCGGTGGAGAATGTCAGGCCTAGATTAAAGAAAAGGAGGGCCACTCCTTATGTTTTGCGTTCTGTCCCTTTGAACACGGGACACAATTACTTGTGAGATTCCCTTTCACTTAAGTGCTTTTTGCTAAGTTTTAAAGCTGCTCTGCTCAGTTGCTTGATTAAGAGGAGCTGCATGACTAGTTTGGCCCTTGTATGGAGGTATCTTATTTATCTTCTCTTCCTTTTTACTTAGCCTATGAATACAGATGCATATCTAGTCATTTCAATAGCCATGACCCCAGCATTGACCAGCCATCTAGTATGAAGAATTCACGTCGGCCTGATTACTCAATGGCCCTCTTGAATACATAGAGAGAGCACAGTAATAGAGAGCTGACTCCAAACACAGAGCAAGAAACCTAATGCTACAAGCCCTCCCACTTCAGATCAGCGCACATCTAATGAAGAAAGAGTATTTTAGGGCCCCTTTTTACATACCTGAAATGCAGCTAATCAGGTCCCAAAAGGATACTGCATTGTGAAGTAAAGTAAAAAGTGAAATTCTCATGTTTTAGATCTTAATCTCAATGAACTCATATTCAAATGCTGAAGAACGCCATTACTAAACATAATGGGCTGAATAGTACTAGATTAAAGAGTCCTGTTAACTACTTATGTCTTTTGTAGCCCTTAAAAGGTATTTACCCGTTTACTGACTGAAGGATGTTCCATTCATTGCTGAAATTACCCTGATTTCTGATCTAGGAATCATAGGCAGAAGAGGCCATGCATGTCTTAAAGAACAGAAATAAGAGGCCAAGAAAATGAGGCTACTGTACTGTATATGATTTTGTTATTTTTAGCCAGATATAGTACATAAGGGGGTCACCCATACCTTGCTGCGGTGTATTGCAAATCCCAGCATTGACCATGTTTTTATAATGGTTTTGAAGTGAATAAATGTAGACAAGTAGAATTTCCATTTATTCAATGCAAAACTATTATGATTAGCTGAATTTAATTTTCAGTTCCCTAAGATGAATTTGCTCCAAAGCCTCTGAGAGTCCAGATTCCCACCCCCTGGCTGTTTTTCCCTTGTTGTAACGTGATGTTATGATGCATTACAGCGTGTTGACAGCCTGTGAAGCACATAGCACTTCAGTAAAAAAACATATAATGATGTTTTAGATGCATTTCGACACAGAATGAACCAGGCCTTAGAATTTCAGCCCCAGAGACCATATCCATGCAAACCAACTCCTGAACTGTAAAAATACAAATCCTTACAACTGGCAAAACTACAGCTGGCTATGTAGTCTCTCTTTTTCATGTTTGCTGGTGCAGCCTCTGTACACCTTCTTTGTTAATGATGTCTTTAACAAAGCCTCATGGTGTTTTGCATATGCTGCTTTCTTTTCTATTCTGTATCACTCTAGATACAGTACCAACTTTTACATTTGTAAGCTTCTGGTCATCTTTAGAAGGACTGCAGCTTTCTCCTACAGAAATAATGGATTTATTGATGGCAATTAGGGGTATATTGGCTAACCCGTGAAAGTTTCTATTGGGGTGATTTGGGTGTAAAATTTAGGAGATGTTTGTCTTCTATTAACTTGTACTGGGTTGTGGAAACTTTTATCAGTGAACAATAGATCAGTCCAGCACATTTTCAGCTTAATGTCAGGGACTTCCTTGAAGAATAAGGAGAGGTGGAGAGGTATACAATATACAGAAAAAAGATTGAAATGTAAGAAAATACGTTCTCTAAATTATCCTGTGGCAAATACAAAGCCATATTATCAGCAGCAATCCTCGGGAGCCAGTATTTGACTTTATTTACATCATAAGATAGCAGTTAGTGTGCCAGCTGCATTAATCTTTCCTACAGATAATGTTCTGGTGAATGGTATTTAATCTTCTGCAACTCGTATAAACAAAACATTCAGGATTATATTTGTTTAACTAAAACTGAAATGTTTGGATGGATCAATATCTGCTGTTATTGCACTAAACACAACTGTAACATCACGTTTGGGATTTACAGGCTGCCATAATGATTGTATCACCAGTACAGTAAGTCAGAGAAGTCTAGTTAGATGTGCTGTATGCATACTTGCAGGTTGGGATGTTTTTGTATGTAACCATCACTGAAATTACTGTATGCGCTTGCTGGATTTGAGCTTTCGAGACCTGAAAATAATTTATATGAAATGGTATCCTGTGCTGTCTTGATTGAACATATGTATTAAGTACCAATTTTTTAAATAAGGGAAATGGTCAGAGTGTGATGTTATCAGGTTGAATAGAATATAATTTTGTCATAAAACTAATGTAAAGTATTATATTCACTGGTGTGAAAGTCATATGACAATGGCCGTGTACGTGAATTTTAATTAAAATGAATTAAAATACATATCTCAAAATGAAATAATGGACAGCTGTAACAAACTATTTTGGCCTTACAGTTTCTTAGATTCAACTTACAATTTAGGAAGTGGGTAAAAAGAACAGCTTCCCCTACAGATTAATTTTGTTTGGCCCCCCTATTTTTAACGTAGGTGGGAATTGGGAGGTTCCTGAGATACGTACCAGGGAAGGTGTAGCCTGCGGTGTTCCCGGCCAGCGGAAAAAATTGAGTGTTAAATCCTGCCACAATATCAATCTGTCTCTGCTTCCTATTAACTGTGTGAATCTAGGCATTTAAATAACCAGGGAGTAACCAGCTGCACCTTTCCCTGTAAGTATCTTCGGGAACAAGGGGGTGCCTGACATAAACGTGATTCAATTCCAGAGACCCCCTCCTTCCCACCTATGCTAAAAAAGGTATGCATTCATCTTGGAGTGCACCTTTAAGTGGAGCCATAGGAACTGAGCAATTATAATGGCATGTATCATACTCTATTAAAGGGCTGTCATTTTCACCCTTTTGCCTTTGGCAAAAAAAACCTCGAACAGTACTCTCTACAGTGCTCTCTAGACAATATAGTGTCATATACAAGACGTAAAAATAGTATCAAATGTCTTACACTCAAAGTAATTCCTAAGGAAAACTAAAATGTATGAGGAGCTTGATACATAGTCAGTGGGTCCTATAGCAGTGTAATGAATTAAACATTGTTGAATCAAAAAAAATCAGTAAAAAAAAAAATCCTCCTTCTGTAACAAGCACAGAGCCTGTAAAGAACAACGTTGTCTACAATACAAATAAAATGTTCGCTTCCAGATATAGGCTGTGGCTAATTGGTTACTATTCATTTCACTAAAGATGTTAAATAAGTGCCAAAATGTCCAAGTGCCAATAAAAAGTAATACTGTACCACTGTGCTAGAATACAATAGAGAAAAGCTTTTAGGTGACTTGTTTTAGAAGATATGTTTTATTTATAATAATAGGACAAAATAGGAAAGACCCATTAGTTCTCTTTATCCAGCAGAAGTAATCACGCTTTAACCGCTGCCTGAGACTGACAGGAGTATATTATGAGCAATTAGTGGTAGAGGTGCAATATTATGGTAATGTGTTTTTTTGTCTAGCTCTCTCTTACTGATTTTGATAAATAAACCCTTATACTTGCACTTTACCCTTTCCTGTTTCTAGCAGGTTTCCTAATGAAACCGGCTATATATTCTAGGTCAAATTGCTCTGAATCATTATATCATTAGTGCTAAATAGTGCTTAGTAGGTTAATTGGAGTTGAGGCTCATCTCTACTGTATTTAACAAGGTGAACACATGATCCAGGGGACTTAATAGACTGCACTGAATTCTTTTGATGCTCCTCATTTACATTTGTCTAGGCAAATAATTATGGTCTGCATGGGAACATCAAAGCTCCAAGGAGTAACGAAAACATGGCTTTTTAAGACTTGTTTAGGTATGTTACTATCACAACAAACACCATCCACATAAAATGTTCAGATCTGTTCTAAAAACTGTCCTTTTAATTGTATTTTTTTTTTAATGTATAAGGACTGCATCACTAAGTGGATCTTCATAATTAAAGAACATTTGTTTGATCTCCAACTCCCCACCTCACATATCTACCATCCGTTCTATCTGGGAGAGCCAATAACGAACTTTGTTGGGCCTAAGACAATTGCAATGGACAGTGCCCCCTCTAATCCCTCCTGACCGGAGAAGGTGGGGGGACATATGGGCCATTGAGCAGTAGCGGTAGGAGGAGGGAATATGCTGCATCCAGAGATGGGGTCCGAGGAAGGACCTGATTCACTGTCTCAAATGGCCCAGCCTGGTCAATCACCAGCTACTGCTCCCTGTTGGCAGCATTGCTACCAGGCTCATGTGAAATACCAAGATATTGTATTGGTTGACTATGTATAAAGGATGAAAAAACTAGGCTACTAGGGGGTGTTACTTTGGTTTTATATTCCCCCCTTATAAGGACTGTACCATTTAAATTCGCAAGAAGCCCATCCTAGGTGAGTATAGAGCTTTTCGGAAAATTGATATTCTTTCAGTAACACCATAAGCTTTTAGTAGAGAGAAGCATCCTCAGATAGGCCACTTACAAGCACTGGAAAAGGAAAACTGAAAAAAAGGTTTGCCTACCCCTAACAGGCCATTATGGGTTAAGCAACTAAACATGTTCTCAATTGAGTACAAAGATGAAGAAATTGAATCTGCTGATAAACCTGTAAGTGAAACTCATCAAAGGCAACTGCTGCTATTTTCTTTTCCTTGTTATAATTGTCAGGTCACATATTGAGTTTCATGCAATCGTGGGTAATTAAACACATTGATTTGGCAAAGTGATGCATAAAAACAAACTATCAATGTCTGGGCATAAAATACAACTTTATCCAGACTTAATTGTGTTACTTTTCACCTGGTGGTCACTTTATTGGATCAATATGATAAAATGTACCTAATACCTGAGCTATTGGGTAAAACATGGGTCTGTATATACAGTAGTTGTATCCGTATATTGTCAGACCAATACAAGAAATCGGAGCGGCAAACAAAGTCTTGTTTTCTGTAAGACCAATCAATATGTTGGGGAAGTCGCACTAAATTCATGCAAATGTAACATGGATATTTAGACAATTTGAATAATCTGTGAAGTGCAAATGTTTATTGTCTGGTTTTGTTTTGTTGACACTGCTTGTCAGGCAACTGTTTCCTGTACTACTGAGCCATGTAACTGCACAAAGACACTGTGCCATTACCCAGGCTGAAGGGGCAGCTCATTGGTGATATCACGGTGACCCTAGTCTGATTCCCAGTGTCGGCTCTCTTTGTGACCTTGGCAAATCGCTCCATCTCCCTGTGCCTTAGTTGCCAAAATTGGATTGTAAGCTCTTTGGGGCGGGACTCACTATATCAATGTAAAAGAAAATATGATTAGTATAATCATATGCATCGGCCTTTCTGTCAGAGAACCAAAGACGGGAAGCAGACAGTGAGGTGGGGAACAGGTATGTAACACACACGTGGGAAGCTAAATAAAGTGACGGCTGCCAAGATTCAAGCTACTAGAGTATGTGAACAGCCTGACGCTGAATAAAACATTCTAAAACATCTTTGTACATGTATTTCAATTAAAAATAGGCGTCTTAACTCTTTTGCTGTCATATGGATGCGGGGATACAAATCAATTCACTGGTGCTAAGAAGGACTGCACCATGTATTGCACATGCTTTCTGAGGCTCGGTTGGCTCTAAGTAATACTTTAGAGAGGGTGGTATGGCACGGGAAGCAGGGGAAACAGGCTAGCCCAACTAAAGAGCACATTTCAGGCAGAAAATGTAGACTGCAGAGTAGCTTAAAGCAGAAATCCCCACCAGAAACATATCTGAGTAGTATCTTGCCCCTCTGAGCATGTCCTGCTCTTTAAAAAAAATGTTCTAGTGTTACAAAAACATGTTTTCTTAATTTCTAATCCACTGGTTTTCAACCTAGGTATTTTGTTACACGGCTATACGGATAATGGATAGACAGAGTAGTAGGTAGAGTTAGAGAAGCCGTTAGTTCATGCGTATAGTTAATGCGTATATATATATATATATATATATATATATATATATATATATCTTTCTTTATTTAGCGCCATCCATGTACATAGGGCCTTACAACAGAAATGCATGTGACCTAATAGGCTTAATTGCTTCATACATAAAAGTAACATTAGGCCCCGAAGAGCTTACAGTCTGAGTATATTTTAAAAACATCTTTAATTGGGGTTCATGTGGTTCTTGTCATTATTGTGTCTCGTTCATTTGTAAATCAATTAAACGAAGCTGGTGTTTACTCGTCTGCATAAAAAAAAATAAACATTCACATTGATGAACTCTGTATACGAATTAGCAGACACTCAGGGGGTTATTCCTTAAGCTGGCTGCAAAACCGGAGCAAAATCAAACTCCTATTGCTTTTAATATTTGAATAAATATTATCCCAGTTGCACTGTGGTAAATAAAACATCTACCGGGTCAATTCTATATTCTCCGTAGTGGCAATCAGGCCATTTTCAGATGAAAATCCCCTCCCTTTGACGTCTGTGGGGATATGCGTCCGAAAATGGCCTGAACAACTGCTTTGCAGTGTATAGAATTCACCCCGAAACGAGAGGACAATAATTAATTGCTGGGTTGCCTTTAATACAATCTGTGCGCGTGTCTTAGGCTGCGCTTATAGTGCCGGCGACGCAACGTCGCCCGAAAACAAATGTATTGCCAGCCGTCGCGTGCGCTTATAGTAAGAGCGACGTGATGGGAGCGACGGCAACGGCGCAAAATTTGGATGCCGGTCAAATTTGATTTTTCAGAGGCTGTCGCCACATGTGACAGCCTCTGAACCAATCAATCACCTGGTCGCACGCGACGCCGCCGCAAAGCGAATTACAACTTTCACTAGCAGCAACGAGTGATGTCACCCGTTGCATCGCCATCGCGCGCAATATAAGCGCGGCCTTATACGTAAGATTTTGAATGAGGTTTCTACATTGATAAGAAAAGAGCTTCCCTGTCTTGTGCTGTGTGTCCGTTTCTCTTACTTGAAGCAGCCTGTAATCTAAGTATCAGGGTGCTATTGTCCGGTAATAAGAGACTATTTTATATTTGAAGCAGCAGCTGCTTCCGTCCTGGTTGATGTGCACTGAAGGTAGTGTTTATTTGATCTCATTGCAGCTTGAACGAACGTGACCACTTGTTGAAGAGACTTGGCAGAAAAACCCCTCCAAGCCTCTTTCGTGCTAATTCCGTCCAGCAAAGTGTATCATGTAAGTACGTGACTGTAAATAATACGGCAGGGCAGATCTCCCAGGGTATGCTCTAGACAGGTGGGGATTTCATTTTAATTAAAGTGTGCAGCAGGTATAGTTAATATGAGAGGAAGCTCATAGCAAGAAGACTTAAGGTCGAATTGTAATCACGATGTCTGACCCCAGGCTGGTTTAGGCTGAAGGTAAAACTGTCATACAAGCAGCGAAGGCTTTTTTTTCTATCCCATGAGGGATAAACACATCCCTCTACCAACACTGAAACTAAAAAAACACAACTTAAAAAAGATTATGAAATAATGTGGGGGTTGGAAACATTGATTAATGAATTGGTGTTTTAAAAAAATACAGGATTTCCCAATTATGCTTGTCACGGTAACTTATGACAAGATATAATAAACACCAAATATCTGGGTTGAACTGAACGAGGCTTAGATATGATAAAATATAATTTATTCCTTGAAGAAGGTGAACACAACCGATTATACAAATAACAGACAAAATATAGCACTTACTTAAAGGTTAGGACAAGAAAGCCATCAGGATACAGGATGGGCCATTCCTTCCATAATTCAGGTTCAGATGTGGACATCACGACAATGCATGAAGAACATGAAGACCACGCATGAAGACAATTGAGTAAAGACTGACTCTGACTTATATACCATTTCAACCCTTTACTCTTAACCCTAGGTGCCGAGTTGGCTGGAAAAATCTCTTTGAAGTAGATTTTGGCTTCCCCTGTAAGTGTGAAGTACCACACTTAAAAACACTCAGCTCCTTTGTTCCTGCCCCTAGTATAAACAATCAGGGCAGTTAACTTTTGATCACTTTTGATCACAGGGCTATGCTAAGTTTTTCAGGATGCCCTTCCTGCCCTATTAGCATAGCAGATGGGGTCTGCATTTTCAGAGCAGATCCAAAATCCCATATACACTTTAATATTTTCACTTATTAAGAAGTTCCGTTCTGGTGGGTCCAGTGGGTCGAAATCTGCCAGTTATTAAAGCCTACAGTGACCTTACATATTGGCCAAATTACAAATCTCTGTGACCTCCAGAACCGGGGATACTGAAATGCACTTTAATACATTTTTTAAAATACAGGATTCGTCCCTTTACAAATGAATCTCTGCTTTTCACTCTTTCCCCATTGAAATCAACGGGGTCCACCGCCATAGCGTTGAATGGCGGGCTCCGCCGTTGCCGTCAATGGGATTTCCCGCCATAGGCTTTCAATGGGGAAACGCCGCCATTGAAGCCTATGGAAAAAACACAAATCTTTACATTCGTCCACACTCCGTCTGGTTGGTCGGAAGGGGCTGGGACGGGTCATGCATTAAAGCCGGAACCTTGGCTGCATGCCACCCAAATCCCATCCCCCTGGTCATTCCAGAACCGGAGATATGGACTTACATTTTTCATCATTTTACACTTAGTTGTTTTTACGCCACGCGGCTTTTCCCCATTGGAATCAATGGCCGGCGCCGCCATTGACAATGCATGGCGCACGCCGCCATTAGATTCAATGGGACCTCCGCTCCGCCATTGAAGTCAATGGCGCGACCCTCCTTCTCCGCTCGACCCCTTACGGGGGTCTCTTATTCCTGGACCCGGTGTGGATCGTGTGTGGGGGTTCCTAGAAGCTAGGGACAAAAAGAACTTTATTCCCAGGGGCCCTAGAACTTAAGATTCCCACGCCAATTGTCTTTGAACTTGACCGAAGTGATTAAACTCTTTTCAAAGACATTGTATCCGCTTTTGCGGTTTGCGGTTTGGATGGCTGCCAACCTGTTCCTCGAGGCCGGCGTTGGGGAATCTCCATTGAAGTCAATGAGCCCATTGACTTACAATGGGAAACCGCCGCTCCTCCTCTCGGACGCCACCTGCTGGTCGTCGCTGGAAAACATGTCCAAAACCGCTACTTCTGCTGTTAGAACGCATGGAGGCTCAATGGCGACCTATGAACGTCTCAAAATGGGGCCTGAAAAGGCGGGAAAAGGGAACAAAGGGCTATAATCACTAAATTAACATTAACCCCTTCCCTCCCGCATCAACCCTAGTGTATGTGTGAGTGCAAACACCAGGATAACATTACATTTACACAGGGGAATAAACATTTGGATACTGAAGCAAGGTAAAAAACACATTACTGTACCTCAGTCCAGTTAACCCCTTGCTTCCCAAGTGAGAGTAGGGGGTGGCCAAATGGGGTGTAATCCCTTTAATCCCGGGCCAAATCCTCTCTCTCATGACACAGTTCTGTCAGGTCCACAAATATAGATAGTAACTGCAGGACTATACTGCTTGTAAAACGTGCAATAATCATTGCTGGCCTAAACATTCAATGCAGAAGAATACTGCCTGTAAACTATTGGTGTATAGTACATTTTGGAATCTGTGTTTGACAGAATCAAATGTCAAGATAAGAGATGTATTAAAAAATACTGTGTTTTGACGACAATTTTACAATAGTTTGTTGCCTGTCCTCATTGCCTTCTCAACTCCAAATGTCACTCTACATCTCTCAAGCTCCCTTTCTCACTTTCTTTCACTAGTTCTCTCTCTCTCTCTCTCTCTCTCTCTCTCTCTCTCTCTCTCTCTCTCTCTCTCTCTCTCTCTCTCTCTCTCTCTCTCTCTCTCTCTCTCTCTCTCTCTCTCTCTCTCTCTCTCTCTCTGCCTCTCTTTCTCAAAAAAATAAAAAAATAATAATAATATATATATATATATATATATATATATATAGAAACCCTGTCTTCCCATGAGAGAAGGCACAAAAGCAGCAACACTCAGATAAAGCAAAAAGACATATATTAGCAGTTATAAAACAGCACACTATAAACCTGGCTGCTGCTTTTTGTTGTATATATATATATATAATAAAAACGGATAGACGATACCGTTCTGTGGCTAACAAAATGCTTTTATTTGTGCGAGCTTTTGAGATACACTGATCTCATCTTCTGGCGGTGTTACAATGGATAAAGCAAGAAAGGTTTTTACTTACATTCCAGGATGCACTGTTTTATCTGTAACTGAAGCCTATCCCACCCTGTGCAGTATGCGATTTATGACTTAAGGCAGGGGCGCGCAAACTTTATTTGCTGCGTCCCCTCTGCCTGTGCTGGTGCGACACCCCCCCCCTTACCTCGCGCAGCGTCATTTGGGTCGTGTGACATCACTCATTTTTTTACCTCTATTCCACTTTCTTTCTTATTTCAATGCCTCTCTATTTCATCTCTGTTCCTTTTCATCCTTTCTCTTTTCTCCTTTGTTTTCACTCTCACTGTTTCTCCCTCACTTTGTTTTATAACCATTCCCACTCCCTCTTTATTTCCCTGTGCATAAAGCGATACAAGTTAAGGAAGTGATCTACAATTATTACTTGGGGAAACTGCAGTCCAAGTTTTTTAGTGCTGTCACAAGCCCAAAAAGCAAAGCTCAAGTGTTTTTTTATGGTGTCAAAATACAATGACGTGAAGGATTTGACAGCACTCCTTAGGTATCTTAATTGTTATTTGATATAAAGTACTTTGGTTATGGTCCAAGTTTCCACTGCAAACCACAACGGAGAAGATTAAGTAGAATTCAGAAACTGGAGGAAAAAAAATAAGAAAAAATGAAAACTGGCCAAATATCTTCGTGAATATTGGCCATATTATAATACAACAGTGTTTTACACTGAGCTTCTGAATGGATCCGTAAAGCATTGCAGCGCAGGGTTTACTTTTCCCTATCTATTCAAATTCTACGGGGGTCATACTGTGGGGAAATGGCAGGATTGGCCTGCGACTTTCTCTGGCAATGATGGCATTTAGATGTAACTGAAGCAGAAAAGATGGGAAGGGAAGTGACAGCCTCCAAGTTGAAGTAGTGCGCTAGATACAGTAACAACATTTGGCTAGAGGCCTGAGAGACGCGTAACCGAACTGAAAGGAATAGATGAGGCAAAGGAAAGATGGACCTGAAGCAACGTCTGAGATGTTACAGTAGATAAGAAATATGCGGGGGCTCTCCAGCCCCTCAACGTTCTGAAGAGTTCTTCACTTCTCTCCTTATTTTGCTGCCTGTGAGCTGTCCTTGCAACAGGCTTAATATTACAGAAATGAGTTTAGTGCAGTTATTTAACCTCTGTCACTAATGCGTAGAAACGATGTTGAATGCAGCAGTGTCATATGCTTGTTTGGAATCTGTACTGCTTTTGGATAAATGAATCTCAACAAACCAAACACAGGTGACTACAAAAAACGTCATTCCCCGGAACGGCAACGTTGCAGCTGTCCCTTATTTCTTTTAGCCCAACTGAAAATGATAGGCGCTTCGGATTGGTAGTCAAGCAAAAATAGAGGCTGTGACGGTGAATGCCGTGTACGTCCCACAGAATAAAAATGTCACCCAGTTTATCGTCAATCTGTCATTCACTGGTTGATCTTAAAATGCTGACAATGCCTTTGGTTTGGCCATTTCTCTCAAAGTGGCCGAGTAAGTGACACGTATTATTTAATTGACATCTGAGATCGGTGGTTCTTATTTCTTGGGAATGCAGTAGCAATAGTTTATTTCTTTAACAAATTAAGCATTCTGTTTTTTGGAACAGGAGAGAAGAAAGTTGTTTGCAACAGTCTACAACATAAATATTCACATGAATTAAATAAGAAAACAGATGTGCTACCATCCGGCAGTAACCTTGGAAATTATTTTACTCTGAACTCTAATTGTTAATGCTTAAAAGTTAGATCTGTAGCAAGGTTTAAATGATAGGTGTAGTTATTTGAAATAAAGGTGTTCGTAGCATAGAAAAATAGAATGGTGTATTGAAAGAAAAGAACTGTTAGTGTAATTCTGATTATTATTATTATGTAATTAATAATACAGTATTACATACAGTGCAGTACTATGTGGAAGGGAGGACAATAACATTGTATGACAAAGAGTATATATATATACTGTATATGTTAAATATATATTACCCAGAATCCCTGGCTGCAGGGAAGGACTGTTTGCTAAGAGATAATGGGTATTTAAAACCAGAGACAGAACATAAAACACAGACAAAGCTCAGTTTTTAGCACATCCAGTGAGACTCATACACGGTACAGTGCCTAAATATATATGTATAAATATCTAATAAGTAAAATGCTATTTTAGTTTGACATTTTTGGCCAAAATTGTTGTAAGCCCCTGAGCCAACGCCACGGCAGACCACATATCAGGGTCCCTAACGCTAATATAAATTCTTAATAACCTGTGTAATAACAGGAAGAATGATTTATAGTAAATCTGTCAATATTAGTTGCAAAGTTCTAAGTCTGACTGAAGCTTTTAATAACCTGTACATTACCAGGAAAAGCACTCTGTATTAGAGATGTCACAGCCAAACTGCAAGCAGGCAAGTTCCCCTGAGTGGAAGATGCTATGGTTTTGGGGGTTCAATAGGAGTTTGCTAGGTGTCCAGTATGTTTTAAGAGATAATGGGGAAAAACAGGACTGCAGACCTGTCTGGGACATGCAAATGCACCACAAGTGGTATTCATATTTACTATATGTTAATTCAAACTGAGACAATAGGAAGGATGACTTATTAAGTAGATGTGTGAGGTTACCGATATACTGTAAGTGCAGTATAGAGTACTGTACAGTACTGTGTGTGCCTCTCGGGAGTCAGGACTCAGACATTTGCAGTCAAAGAAAACCCGAGGATAAAAGGCAAAGGAGTAAGGGAATGGGAAGCTGTGAATATGTCCAATTTGACATTCGCTGGCAGCTGGAAAACCTCTGCTTCGCTGTCAGGATCGGATGATGTAAATGGAAGGGAGTGTTAGTGAAGGTCAAAAGGGGAAGCATAAATAAATGTTTATGTATACCAAAGTCACTGGGTAATTACACGAGGAAAACTTTTCAGAAACAAAAGAAAAGGCATGAAAATGCTTGTTAAAAATCTACAGCGCACGTACAAACACTTTTTACGAGTTGGAGCTTTTCCTTTGAGAGGTATTGCTACTTGTAATATAATCAAGTTTTCTACATGATCAGTATTATTATTACAAGTACATAAGCGTGATATGTAATGTTAGTAAAACCGTTTCATTTCACTTAACTACTTTGATTGGGCCTGCAATTCTAGGTGGGGATTTTTTTAGGTATTTTGAGCACTCAAGAGGGTAACATAGAGGTGGTAGGACCCTACAAAGTCAGAACATGCCGTGCCCCCTATGCATTCAGAGTCTGTGAAGTCACAATGATTCTTCTAGCATTTAATAGGTGCTTGGCCCAGAACCCTCGGGTTTTACTTGTTTGTGCCTCTAGACATGGCAGTTGTAGGGTATTAGGAGGAGCTGACAGTATGGGCAGGAGAATCATTTTTCTGTCAAAGGCTCTACATCACAACGTTAAATACATTATTTAAACATTCTGTCTCGGATTGTATGAAATAATGGGATTTTTGAATAATAGGTGACGCGACAGGTGGGTGAAGGGCCACTAGAAAATAGCCGCACTTTGATGCCCCAGAAGACACGTTATATGATACCCTTCAGCCTTTTGTTGAAACGTGCCATTCTTGACATTTCTTTCCGCCCTCCCCACTTTTTCCTTTCAGATGGCTATGCATTTTCTCAAGAAGAACACGGCGTTGTTTCCCAGTCTGAAGTTGTCCGATCCTATGACACAACAAAACAGAGGGCTGGGATTGAATAACACAGACCTAGGCGACTGGTGGCAGATATAATGAGCTTTGGACAATACATCCTCTGTTAACAGATATTTGACTAAGGTTGGCCACAGCAGCCAAAAACTGGGGAACTCATTTCTGTGGCCTTTGCCAACAAGTTTCTTAACTCCATTCTCTGCTAGTGGGACCTGAAACAGATTAAAATACTATGCATTGTAGGTCCCACCAGAAGCAAAGTGGTTAATGTTGTTACTTTTAGACAGAACACAGCCTGCTCACCAAGAGAAATTACTGTATGTTTTTTCTTCATCTGCAATGTCCTGCTTCTCACTTTTGCTAAAACATGAACATACCTGCTTTAGTTCCAGCCTTTAGTTTTTAACTCCTACCCATAAGCATTCTGGGACTTGTAGTCCTGCTATTCAAAATGGAAATAATCATAGCTACTGTACAAATCCAAAGATGCTAAGAGATGCAAAATGAAAAACCAGCACTGATTCAGACTGTGCTGAAAAGGGGAAGTTAGATGACTGGCATGCATTAACCCCTTCAGAGCTGCATTGCAGTTTGGCGCTACGATGCCATGTTTTCTCTAGTGTGAAATGAAATACAGATGTGTACATTTATAGACATACATGTACTACAAGGAGGAACATCAACCATCTTAACTATTAAGAAGAGTCCAAGTTTTGTCAATGTGCATGATGCAAAAATTGGTTATTCTGCTCCATAGAAAAAAAAAAGTACTCATTTGATAAATCTCTCAGTTACAGTTTATGGATCACTATTAATACTTATTTGGATGAGTAGGATGGGGTATGAAAGTGAAAAATGTATAGAAATATACAGTACAGTACATGCATATCTATTCCATTATCTGTCTTGGCTTTTTGGAACTTTCTTTTTTTTTACCTGCAGATTTAATGCAAATGGCTAAATGTAAATTATCCTCTATATTTATGAAATGTGGTGTTTTATTTATTGTATATATTTTGATTATTAGCAGTTTTGCATACATGTATTTAGCATTGCGAAAATAAAAAGAAATGTAATTACCTATGATGGTACTTATTGAATTTGCCATGTTTCAGCTCAGGATAAAATAATGGGGGGGCGGGGTTCCCTACAAATATACTACATCCCTTGAAATTAGAATTGTGTTCTCCAACGCTGCTAGTTAAGTTACGAACAGAAAATGATACAGGAGACATTATCTTTTACAACGCCATTGTACAGCTTTGTTTAATTTGTTGATCCATCAGTTGAACATCACCAATATTATCTCAGAAGGATGATTGAGGTTGTCTAGTGATGACCAGACTTATTGAGGCTTTAAGCTCCATATTCCATGGAATAACGAGGGGCGGAAGCTTACTTCCTTGGTATGTTGCCCATATTAAACATGGTAGCCCTGGAATAGGTATATGCAATTTGGACACCATGGGGGTTATTTACTAAAGTCTCCGAGCTGTAAAACTGGGGCAAAAATCAATGCAAAAGAATTGCACCAGATAACAAAAATTGGAAAAATTCAAATTCTTTTAATGGGGTTCCTTGTCTTTAGTAAATAGGGTGCTGTTTTTCACACCGTTTTTGACCTAGTTTTGCAGCCAGGAAACTTTTAGTAAGTAGATTCTCTTGTGTTTTTTCATATATTTGCCATATTTCAATGGAACACAGGTGAATAAATCAACACATCTTGTGTCGATTCTACATTTCCACTTACGTCTACAATTTTGTTTACAGGTGCCAACGACTGAAGTTCAGGGAACAGGGAAGTTCTCACCAGCTTACACTTTGACTCCAGTAAATAAATGAAACATGACATAGTGACGCAAAAAATTATGCAAACCATGATAATATGAACATAAACCAATCAGCACACAAAAGTAAATATATTAAATCACTAACATGAATGTGCCCTTTCATTACTGATTGTACCCTCCATTTATATGTAATTGGTTTCGGATGTTGTGCCTAATGTAATCCTTTTTCAACCCTTTCCATGGCTTACCCATAGGTCAGTCTCGTGGGGTGGTCTCTTGGAGCGCTTACACAAACCCTGCTTCAAATAACATATATACAAACACTTGGAAGAAAATAGGTTGCACCTTTATTGATAGATACAAAATATAACCAAAACTAGAGTACCCCGCTAAGTTGCTCTGTAACAAACACACAGGCCTGAGAGATACCCCTGGCTTGTACCTCTACTTGCCAATAGCCGCCTAAGCCACTTGATCTAAACAAACACAACAACTGGAAGGTCACTACCATACTGGCTGCTCAAGCCAAGTATGACACAGGCTTCCCCCAAGCACCTCCCCACAAGTTGCCAACCACCGACTGGGTCCCTTCCCCAACTAACACCTTTGTGCCACCAGTAAGGGCATTTAATCCCCGCCACCAAATGAACCGCCCCCTCAAGGCCCATCTACTGACTCAAATTGAAAATATAACTTGCTATATCGGAGATATGGACCCCATCCTATCTGAAAAGACCGACATGACCACCCTTAATATCCACATGCCTCAAACCTACACCCCCAGCTCTATCACAAACAGCCATCACTTTTTTCACCTTCATATAGAATGCTCAATTGCCATAATATCTCTAGCCCCTCAACACTCTACCCTAGGAGCTATTTCCGACTAATACAAGAACGGATTACCAACACCTGCACCACATCCCTTTGCATCATCCTCCACAAATCCAACGACTGAACTGGTGTTCGATCATTAGCCCCCACATGCAACACAAAAACCATTGGCAACACATAAACACTCCTCCATCTCCAAACTTTGGGCAAAAGATGCACCCTAATACACCCTAATAGGCCTCTGACCAAAACAATTTAACAAGATCCCCCCTAAAACCCAACTGCTTTCTCCCAAGCCTCCTTCCTGCTCTTTTTAACTCCCAGTGGACATAGGAGTCCCCACATATCCAGGCATCTACTCAGGAACAACCTAAAAATACAAATAAAATTGCACTAGCTCATGCATTGACTCACATAACGCCTAAACCTTGCTAAAGATCACCTGCCCACATGCATAACTGCTTCCTCACTCAGACCCAGCCTTGCGGTCTTTGAGGCTGCCCTAATCCTAAAGGAATGGGAACTCACCCTTAGATGCCCCAACACCAAAAAACACCACTTTAGAACCTTCAACAATTGGAAATTCGAGAGGTTTATTTATAAACATGTTTACCAGAAAGTAATATATTGAGAATTACCTCTCCTTTTCAAGTATGTCCAGGGTACAGAGTTATAACAATACATGGTTATATTAAATGAACAGAGTTCTATAGTCAATTTACATACATTTCATGCACAGTTAGAGTGGGAAAATTGAGTACAGGGGATAAAAGGGCTTATGAGTTTCAGATTGAAATAGAGCAGCTTGTTACGCTGGTGCTGCCCGCAGACCGGACTCGTCCCTTATACTGAGGTGGGGACGTATAAGTGCACGCACCCGCAGCAGAAGGAGCGTGTCCGGAGTGGGGTGTTTTGGCGTTGCCAGGCCAGGTGTGAATAGGTGTATCATTACTTGCCGGTACCGGTACAGAAGAGACGAAGTCGTTGCCGTTAGCCAAGGTAAGGGAGAGAGAGATCTGGGAGGTCGAGGTCCAAACTGTAGTCGAGGGGTGAGAGAAGCTGCAAGGTCAGGTGGGAGCCGGGGTCCAGAGCCAGAGAGGAACGTCCGCCAAGCCGGGTCACAACCTGAATAACGAAGAGCAAAGGGAAAGCCAGAATAGACATCTGTAAGCAGAGACTATGTCGAGCGATGTGAGAGAGGCAACACAGGTACTATATATTGCGGCTGACCAATAGGGAACGGAGGCAGACCTGGAGGAACATGAGGAGCTGTCCTGGATTGGTTCCTATAATATGCAGCCAGGTGGGAAGCTTTAGGGTTAAGTGACAGCCTTTGTGAGATTTGGGGGCGTGGTTTCACTGCTAGTGCAGTGAATAAATTATCCTTGCCCGGCGTGCTCTGTAAGGTCGGAAAGCGCGTGCCTGGGACCAGAGGGAACCGCCAGAGCCCTAAGAGGCCATGGGGCAGCGCCGGCCCGCTGAGAACGAGGGGGGCACCCTCGCACAGCGGGAGCAGGTCGGGTGAGGAGAGGAAGCCATGTCACGGCAGCGGGGGCATTCGGAGGTGAGGAGGGGTCACACAGTGAGCGCCGCCGCATCCTCATAGTACCCCCCCCTTCAGGGTCGGCCTCAGGATGATCCTCCCATGGTTTGGATGGGAACTTCTTACGGAAGCGTTTGAGAAGTCCTGGTGCGTGAATGTCTTTAAGAGGTACCCAAGACCTTTCTTCGGGTCCAAAGCCCTTCCAATCGACCAAGAATTGGACCTTACCCCTCGAGAGATGGGAATCTATTATGGTTTGGACCTCGTACTCTTCGTTGCCCTGTATGAGCACTGGATCTGGTTTAAGAGTGTGGTCCGGAAAGAGGGGACTGCAGATGAACGGTTTAGGAAGAGATGTGTGAAAAACATTAAGAATTCTCATGCTTTGAGGTAATTGAAGACGGAAGGCCACCGGGTTTACCTGCTCCATGATAGGAAATGGGCCCAGAAACCTAGGTGCCAATTTAGGGGACTGGGTTTTGAGGTGGATATTTCTTGTAGACAACCAAACCTTATCCCCTGGCTTGTAACTGGGTGCAGGTCGGCGACGACGGTCAGCCTGGAGTTTCGAAGTCTGGGAGGACTTTTGAAGCGCCGATTGTATCTTGGACCAAGAGTCCTGTTATAGTGTGATGCGTTCATCCACGGCTGGTACTCCAACGGAGATATTGGAAATGGGCAGGCGAGCTGGATAGAATCCGTAATTAATAAAGAACGGCGTCTCATGAGTGGATTCATTCCTGGAGGAATTAAAGGCATACTCAGCCCAGGGAAGTAATTCCGACCAGTCGTCCTGCGAATCAGAGACGAAACACCTCATGTACTTCTCGAGAGATTGATTAACCCTCTCAGTCTGCCCATTAGATTGAGGGTGATATCCTGAAGAAAAAGAAGAAGAAATGCACAGTCTTCTGGTGAAGGTCCTCCAGAATCTGGAAACAAATTGAGAACCTCTGTCCGAAACGATAGATGTGGGAATACCATGGATCCGGAAAATTTCTCTGGAGAAAATTTCGGCTAGGACGGTTGAGGAGGGTAAACCTTTGAGAGGAACGAAATGTGCCATCTTGGAGAAACGGTCCAATACTACAAGAATGGTGTTCATGCCATTCGACCTAGGCAATTCGACAATAAAGTACATGGATATATGGGACCAAGGGCGCTCCGGAATGGGTAAAGGCATAAGAAGACCATGAGGTTTTTGACGAGGTATCTTATTGCGTGCACATACCGGACAGGCCCGGGTGAACTCAAGGATGGTTTTTGCCATATTGGGCCACCAGAAGGTGCGACGGATGAGGTCCAGAGTTTTTTTGAATCCCGAATGTCCTACTGAACTGGAAGCGTGCCCCCAATCCAGAATCTCAGGAATAAATTTGGAGTCTACGAACAAAGTATCCATCGGAACTTCGAGATCATTAGGAATGTGTTCTTGAGACTTTATGATCTTTTCCAGATTTTTGAAAGCAGTGACTGCGAGGATCTTTTGCTTGGGAAGGATGGACTCTGTAGTTTTCTCCGGTCTCTCTTCAGAAGAATACTGTCTGGAGAGGGCATCCGCCTTGACGTTCTTGGTGCCGGGAATGTAGGACAAAATTAAATTAAACCTAGAGAAAAATAACGACCAGCGGGCTTGGCGGGAGCCCAAGCGGCGGGCGCTCTCGATATACAAAAGATTTTTATGGCCTGTGAGAATCGTGAACGGCTCTTTAGACCCCTCCAGAAGATGCCTCCATTCCTGAAGGGCCAATTTGACGGCCAAAAGTTCCCTATTGCCCACGTCATAGTTCCTCTCAGCTGGAGAAAACTTCTTAGAGAAAAACCCACAAGTGTGGAGTTTCTCCTGGGGAGAAAATCTCTGGGATAGGACTGTGCGGCCCCGCTGTCCGAGGCATCTACCTCCAGGATAAGTGGAAAATTGGTGTCAGGGTGTCGGAGGATGGGAGCAGAGACAAACGCTTGTTTCAAAGTTTTGAAAGCCGTGACTGCCTTAGGTGACCAGACCGAAGGGTCGGCTCCTTTTTGGGTTAGTGCTGTGATCAGAGTGATGATGGTGGAAAACTTGTGAATAAATTTCCGGTAATAGTTGGAAAACCCTAGAAACCGCTGAATGGATTTGAGGGAATCGGGTTGTTGCCAGTCAACTATGGCTTTAAGTTTCTCTGGGTCCATGGCAAATCCCTTGTTGGAAATAATATACCCAAAAAAAGAGGTGGAAGACTGGTGAAAAAGACACTTCTCCATCTTGGCAAACAAGCAGTTCTCTCGGAGGTGGAAGAATACGAACTTCGTCTGGGAGATATGATCCTGTAGATTCTTAGAAAAAATGAGAATATCGTCCAGATAAACAATAACAAAAAGGTTAAGGACATCCCGAAAAATGTCATTGATAAAGTCCTGTAAGACCGCCGGAGCGTTGCATAGGCTGAAGGGCATCACGAGATATTCGTAGTGGCCGCTACGGGTGTTGAAGGCGGTCTTCCATTCGTCACCTTTCCGGATGCGAATGAGATTATATGCCCCGCGGAGGTCTAGCTTGGTAAACAGGTTAGCACCTTGAAGTCTGTCGAAGAATTCAGAGATGAGTGGGAGTGGGTAACGGTTCTTCACCGTGATGCGGTTCAGTCCCCTGTAGTCAATACACGGTCTGAGAGTACCGTCCTTCTTCTTAACGAAGAAGAATCCAGCCCCCGCGGGCGAAGTGGAATGCCGTATGAAGCCCCACTTCAAATTCTCGCGAATATATTCGTCCATGGCTTCCGTCTCCGGCAGAGAAAGGGGGTAGGATTTGGATTTGGGCAAAATGTATCCAGGTACCAAGTCAATCGGACAATCATATGATCTGTGAGGGGGTAGTAGCTCGAATTGAGTCTTGCTGAATACATCCAAAAAATCAGCGTACAGGGCGGGTAAGTCTCCCTTGGGATTGGATGTATTAGCCAGCATTTGAGGCGAAGGTACAGCTGGTGGGGATGACTCCTCTGACCTTGACCTCCAGACTATGGGATCATGAGAGGTCCAATTGATATGCGGATTGTGCTGCTGCAACCAAGGTAAGCCAAGGGTGACCGGTGTTCCAGGAGCATGGATAACATCCAAGGTCAGGGTCTCCTTGTGGGAAGAAGAAGAAAGAGTGAGATGGCAGGTCTCCAAGGAGATGTAAGCCAGGGTGAGTGGGCGGTCGTCGATCCCTACCAAGGCTATGGGAGATTCCTTCCTAATGAGTGGGATCTGGTTCTGTGCAGAGAAGGTCTGGTCAATGAAATTTCCTCCTGCGCCGGAATCGATAAATGCAGCTGTGGAAGTGCGGAAGGTAGGACAAGAGAGGGAGACAGGAATGGTCAACTTCTTGGGAAGTTCACTTTTGGGAAGAGGACAAGGGAAGTTGGCGCCCAGGGAGAGCCTCTTCATACTCACTGGGCTTGGTCATTTCCCAGACACAGTGGGCATTCACGGACCAGATGCTCGGAAGATCCGCAGTAGTAACATAACCCACCGGCTCAGCGAAATTGTCGTATCAGTGCCCGGGGATGTTGGACTCCGAGTTGCATTTGTTCTGGAGCCTCCAGAGCAGGCAGCGGGGAGACAGCAGGTCCTGTGGTTGAAGAGAATCAGGGACAAGGAGCACAGAAGGGCATAAATCGGGGATGCTGGCGCTGAGCGCGGCGTACCTGAAGGCACTGATCTACTCGATTGGCTTGGGAGATGAGTTCCTCCAGAAGCCCTGGCCTGGGTTGTGAGGCGAGTTTGTCCTTCACAGAATCCGTTAAGCCCCGCCAGAAGACGGAGACTAAAGCCTCCTGGTCCCATCGTGTCTCAGCTGCTATGGTCCTGAACTCCAAGGCGTACTGGGCCATGGAACGACGTCCCTGAGAAAGCTCAAGCAAAGAGTCAGAGGCAGTTTCTTGGCATGCGGGGGTATCGAGGACCTGTCGAAAGTCTCGTCTAAAGGCCGTGTAATCGCGGGTGATTTCGGGACGTAGTTCCCAAATCTGGGAGGCTCATGCCAGCGCATTCCCTGTGAGTAGGCTGTACACATATGCCACTTTCTTACGACCAGTGGAATACTGCTGCGGGGCCATCTCAAACTGGATCTCGCATTGAATGAGAAAACCGCGACAGGCGTGCGGATCCTCCGCGTACCGTTTAGGCGCCGGGATCTTCGGGCCTGAGGTCGCAGCGGAAACTGGTTCTGCCGACAGCCGCGGTGCGGCTACAGGTGGTGCCTGAAATGAAAGGTCCTGTACCTGTTGAGTGAGGAGAGCCATTTGATCAATCAGGGCCTGGACTTGTTAATACATGGCCATCATCATGGAGGCCATGTCAGTCTGGTCTGCGTCTTGTGGGCTCGACATAATGTTACACCGGTGCTGCCCGCAGACCAGACTCATCCATTATACTGAGGTGAGGACGTATTTATGCACGCACGCGCAGCAGAAGGAGCGTGTCCGGAGTGGGGTGTTTTGGCGTTGCCAGGCCAGGTGTGAATAGGTGTAGCATTACTTGCCGGTACCGGTACAGAAGAGACGAAGTCGTTGCCGTTAGCCAAGGTCAGGGAGAGAGAGATCCGGGAGGTCGAGGTCCAAACTGTAGTCGAGGGGTGAGAGAAGCTGCAAGGTCAGGTGGGAGCCGGGGTCCAGAGCCAGAGAGGAATGTCCGCCAAGCCGAGTCACAACCTGAATAATGAAGAGCAAAGGGAAAGCCAGAATAGACGTCTGTAAGCAGAGACTATGTCGAGCGATGTGAAAGAGGCAACACAGGTACTATATATTGTGGCTGACCAATAGGGACCGGAGGCAGACCTGGAGGAACATGAGGAGCTGTCCTGGATTGGTTCCTATAATATGCAGCCAGGTGGGAAGCTTTAGGGTTAAGTGGCAGCCTTTGTGAGATTTGGGGGCGTGGTTTCACTGCTAGTGCAGTGAATAAATTATCCTTGCCCGGCGCGCGCGTTGTAAGGTCGGAGAGCGCGCTCCCGGGACCAGAGGGAACCGCCAGAGCCCTGAGAGGCCGCGGGGCAGCGCCGGCCCGCCGAGAACGAGGGGGGCGCCCCCGTACAGCGGGAGCAGGTCGGGTGAGGAGAGGAAGCCGTCTCACGGCAGCGGGGACATTTGGAGGTGAGGAGGGGTCGCGCTGTGAGCGCCGCGATCCCCGCATCCTCACACAGCTCTAACATCACCAAACATCAGCGAACGGCTCACACCCTTTGGCTGCCCTTCATCTGCGCCAAAGGCTGTCTGCCTTTGGGGCGACGCAGATGTAGACTGAAGGGGTTCAGATTGAATTCAGCTGTGTGGATCTCCCCCCATTCCTTTGGCCATCTCTTGGCACACCAACACTCCAAAATATAAGGCCCCAAAATTGACTGAACCTGTATCATCCGTTAAGAGTTCTACTGTATATGCTGACTCTTCACCAGCTTCCTCAGTGCCAATGTCCTCCAGTTATATCAGAGACGCTTAGTTTCAAAACCCTAGTATGAGGTTTCAGTGCTCACAGAACCCCCACTAAAGCTCCAACAACCATCTTGTTTCCTGGCAATCCTTTCATCACTTCCGCCCACACAGAAGCTACAGTGGCCATCTTGAGTACTGGCGCCCTGCCAGAGCATGGTTTCAGTTTTGTTCCTGTTTGTTTGCACCCAGCCTTGATCTCTGACTATGACCCTAACCTGCGACCTTCTTTTACCATTGCCCGTTACCCAGACATTGCTCCAATGCCGCCTGCGTTGAATCCAGCATGTGACTCTGACTACTCTATACTCTCTCAAGGTTCAGGTCAGTGATTTAATATCCTACCTCAGCCCTGTGGGTCTTGAAATGTTCATTATTACATTATGTTCTGGCCAAACATGGACCCCACTGAGGTAGTGAAGGCTGTTTCTGCCCAAGGGAATCTTCTCGGAAACCCTAAGAAATGTCTATATGACCAAGACCAACAACTGGCTCTAATGTCCTCATCTCTGAACACCATTGCTGCCAGACTGGATACCCCCCAGATTGCACCAATCCCTGCAGTTCCCACACTTGCGGCTCCTCGTATACCTAACCCTCTACATTATGGAGGAGATCCTGCTGATGCAGGGGATTCTAAAATCAGTGCTCCATTCAGTTCGAGCTCCAGCCATCCATGTTTGCGTCTCATCGGGCAAGAGTGGTGTACATCAGGGATGCACAAACTGGGGGGCGCGAGACTTTTTGGGGGGGGGGCGGCTCACTTACCCGGTTTCAGTCGGCTTCAGTGTCCACGCACCTCCATGGCAATGCAACGTCATTTGATGCCGCAGGGGGGGTTCGACATGGGGAGAACAGGCAGGGGGAGAACAGTGCAGGAAGTTTGCGCACCCCCGGTGTACATAATTTCCCTGCTTTCCGATGAGGCCCTGGCATGGGAATCTCCATTATGGGAGAGATGTTCCCCTGGTGAATGACTCTACTACCTTCATCCAGGCCTTTTCGGAGTGTCTTTGAGGTCCCTCAACGTGTATCCTCTACGTCGCTACTCCAGATTAGTAATGGCTGCACGCACCATGTGGCAATACACTATTGAATACTGGACCAAAGCTGCTGAGGCGGTTGGAATAACCTGGCTCCAGGTGCCGTCTTCTGGCCGGGCTTATCCGAGCATCTGAAGCATGAGTTGATTTGCAGAGATGTTCCAACCGTTCTCATTGCTCTGTGTAAATGCATGGACCTGTGTATTTGAGAACGTCATGGAGCGAGAACAATCTCACAGAACTCCCACATTTCTTCCCACACCCCACTTCCAGTTCCCCTGGAGGGTACCTCAAGCTGAAGAGCCCATGCAGTTAGCTGGTACGAGGTTGTCTGAAGAGTAAAAGTACAGGAGACGTATCAACGGTCTCTGTCTGTTCTGCAGGGGTAAGTGACATTTTGCGCGGAAGTGCCCTGCTAAGTCGGGAAATGCCAGTGCCTAGAGAGTGTGGGATGCCTCTCTAGGGATTTCTGATATTGCTCCTCTATGACCCCATCAACGTCTCCTGATTCCTGTCAACTTATCATGGGGAACTTCCTCCTTGCAGACACAGGCCTTTGTGGCCCCTGGTGCTGCTGGCAACTTTATTGACAAATCCTTTGCAGCATCTCATGCCACTACGATATGTTTCAAAATAATTTATTTGGCAGCAACTGCCATTGATGGGAGACCTGTTGTTCCAGGCACAATTATTCAGGAGACAGTCCCGTTGCTCATCTCTGTGGGTATCCTTCACAAAGAATCTTGATGTAATTCGCTCCCCAACCTGCACCATTTTACTGGGCTTCCATTTTACTGGTCAGGTGACGGCATGGGGAAAATCCTGCACTGGGATCTGCCTCGAGGTTCCTCACCCCAGCTGTCCAATAGGAAAGCTTCTTCTCCTGCTCCGGTCACATGGTCCCAGCTCACAGTGCAGTATGGAGTCCTGCAGCTCCCGCGCGGGCTCCACATGACTGTGATGCTGCCCCACCGCCCCCGCACCTCTGTTTGCCTGTTCAGATGTCCGCGCGGGCTTCCAGCAGGTAAGTAAGAGATACTTTTCAACTACCCTGACATTACCCGGATACCCGGCGCCGGGTCCACTTTCCAGCTGCCGGGTCCGAGTAATTTTCGGGTAGCTGAAAAGCCGCCGTGTAACGCCGGGTACCCGGTACATCACTAGTCCAAATGGACTCCCGAAGCCCTAAGAGCCTTCAAGATTCATCCTAATCCAGCCAGGCCTCTCGCTAAAGAGGACATTCTACAGAACGTGCACACAGATAAACGCAAATGACCACTTCCTCCCTTCAAAGTAGGTGGTAATCGGGTCTGGCTCTCCACCAGAAATATCCACCTCAAACTACGTTCGGCCAAACTCAGTCCCAAATACATCAGTCCTTACAAAATTCTGAAGCAAATTAACCCAAATTAACCCGGTAGCCTTCAAATTGGAACTTCGTGCCAGCCTAAGAATACCATCTGTTTTTCATGTGTCTCTCCTCAAACCCTACAGTCAAAATTCCTTCTCTTCCCCAGTTCTGTAATGGTGGGAGGTCAGGAGTAATTTGAGTCAACTAATTTTTGACTCCTGGACCTCTCATGGCAAACTTCAGCATTTAGTACGTTGGAATGGTCCCGAGGAAAGATCTTGGTTGGATTCTAAGGACATCCCCGCCTCTTCTATGGCCCGGGGTTTTCACAGAAAATGTCCCCTCAAACCTGCCTTGGATCGCCTGCAGATTTCTCCTGCGGATATTTGCGCTCGAAATCCAAGAGTCTGGGGGACACTGGATTGCCTCGGTGTAATTCACCCCACGTACCGGCAAATCATGCTCGCCCGGGGGAATTAAAGGACTATCGGTAACTTCGGCCCCCGAAATCCTGTAAACAAAATAATTGCATTTCTACCCAAATATCCCCCAAAAACTGATACACAAGAAATCTCACAGTTCTAGGGCCAAGGGAACATGAAAACAGAAAAATGTAGGGGTCTCTTTATTTTCTCCATGTATTATCCCTGGTCCCTGGCTTATGGTGCTTATGTAGCTACCAGGGACCCCATAGTTTCAGGGGTAACCAGAGGGCTTAACCTTTATTAAGTAGCCTGGTTACCCCCTACCGTCACTTGAGTACTGGCGTCTTGCCTATAAAAACCATGGACTTCCTCCAGGAAGCTGCCGGAGCATGGTTTCAGTTTTGTTCATGTTAGACTCCAGAGTTCGATCTCTGCCTTTGACCCCGACCTTGCACTTCTTTCACCTGCCTTAACCACTGCCTGTGACCCCGACCTGGCACTTCTTTCACCTGCCTTAACCGCTGCCTGTGACCCCGACCTTGCACTTCTACTGCCTGCCTTGATTCCAGATTGTGACCCAGACTACTCTATACTCAATTCCAGACTCTGTCTCATGGTTCAGGTCAGTGATTTAATATCCTACCGCAGCCGTGCGGGTCACTTCCTGTCTTGAGAAAAGCATCATTACACTTAGGCCCTGACATAGCAATTGCTGGCTGCCTGCAAAAAAAACCTCTACATGGACATGACCCATGCAGCAAAGTTAAAATGTCTCAACAATGATAGAAATTGCTTGAGCATGGCTTTCTTAAGCCCCACAAAATTGCACACCATCTCCACTATCTCCCTCAACTCACTCTGGGACAGCCAAACACCATTTCACTCATATCCATCTCAATACCCAAAAAAGAAAGACTGGTTACGGCGCCCTCCATTTTCTACCTAGCAAGCGGCACCCCAAAATACTGCATCGGTTCCTGACAACCCCGCCCAACCCTCGAACCTTCCTTAGCCACAAACAAAAAAGCATCAATGTAATGCAAGACATCGTGCAACTTAGACACATCATGCAAAGCCCACTCCAAAAACAAACTAAAAGTTTCAAAATAAAAACAACAAATTGAGCAACCCATCTGAAGACACAAATCTACGATAATGTTACCCTCCAATCAAAAACCCAGAATATGGAAGCATGCAGTGTGCACTGGAAGTAAGCGAACTCAATGTCTGCCTTTGCTAGCAATGCCCCGACCTCGGCTTCACTGATTAGCTCTTTAAAAACAAAGCATACTACACCCTGCATAAGTCTTGATCAATCCCATCACTGTCCCTCCGGAAAGGAAAGGCGGTGAATGAGCTGAAATTAGCCAGGGTCCTCCGATAATTCCTGCCTGCACCTCGCTGCACCCATGCTTTCAGAATTTGCCGCTTGCCCAGAACACCCTATCCTCCCCCCACCCACAGCACTTTTGGAATTGCACCAATCTTCCTCCACTCCATTCGACCATCAACTCCCTCAACGCCCTCATGAGTGCCTCACAGCCAACAGCCCCTGTTGCACTCCCCAAACCTCACACCCCAGACCTGTCTGGAACTTCTGTAGCTCCACCTCTCACCCCCACCACTTCCGCTCCTGCTTCCGTTGCACTGCTCGTGACCTTCCTTGGTGGCATAGCACCCTGCTTGCCCCTACCAAATTTATGCTGAGATACCCTAGCTACAGCATCCTTACCACTTGGGACCACACCAAGGCCCCAACTGCTCCCCTCCTCATCTGAAGACCCTACCGTAGACTCACTCCTTCTGTCCCAAACCTGCCCCGCTAAATGCATCTGCTGACAGATTCAATCTCCCTAACCACCACTCTCTCCCTAACTGATCTACAAGCAGACAAGTCCAGTCTCCTACCCACCATACAGGCCATCTGACACACTACCTGAGCTACCACCCCAATCATGTTGTGGGCCTTATAACTCTGTCGCTACGCTACTGTAATAAGGTGGTTGTATCCAAAGACTAGTACTCCCATTTTATAACCCAAAGTTCCCAAATCATCATTAATTTGTCTGACGACATTTTCCCGTAAAGTGTATCCCATCTTTCCAAAACAAAAGCAAGAGCAATATTTTCCACCCTCAATCCTGTTTCCCACACAGTGGATATATCAGCGGCGTCTGGTCTAACCACTGAACCTACTGCAGATTCTTGAGGATAAAGATCCTACTTAAATGAGCGGGGAACAAACCCATACCGAATACTCCTGGACATTGCTCCACGCTGACCTCTGCGTTCTGCTGAGATGCATAAAGTCCACTGGACAGTTCGCTGCCATAGCCACAGGTCGATCAAACGAGAGCCAGAATCTAATGGAGAAATAGGTATCAGAAATTCATCCAACTTCGAATCTAACACCTGCCCAGAGCTACCCTCTTCCTCTCTTGACAGGGGCTCCCAGTGCTGGTGGGATGCAGACCTAACTGACCCATTCTTGGTCTGTGATGCCCTGCTCCCTGCATTAATTCTCCCTGTGTGACTACCCATGGGGTTACCCAGCTGGGCAGAAGTCATGCTGCCTGATGCACCATTGCAGGCACCACACTGACCCCAGCAGACTGACATGTATGTGCTGCAGAACTATTTGGAGTAGCCCCACTACACTAAGAAGCCCTTCCCCTGCTCTCCTTTACATCATTCTTCTCTAATTGTTCTGCCGGGGAGCAGCTGGGACACTCACCACCTCTACCGGAGCGTAATTTTGTGCACCTGGAGCTCCATCAGAGCACTGCCCATAACCTTTCAGCCCCTTCCCGGGCCCGCAGCAGGATCCCTGATTGGTCCCCCTGTGCCGGCCGCATCACACTGGAGGTTGATGTCGCCATCCTGATGCTCCAGAGGGGCCACGTGAGAAGAGACCTGCACCCACATCCTGTCAGCCCCTATATACCGATATGCCTCTCCACCTCCCCAGATGTAACCCTCCTCCCACCAGGCTTAACTTCTTATCCGCTGGGGGGAGTGAAAGCGGAGGGAGCGGGAGAAACAGAAGTGGCGTGGAGGGCTCACACTCACCACGGGACCCCTGCTTGAGTGCAGGGGCCTACTTCATAGGCATTGTGGCGTTTCGTGTTGCAACACAGGTATTCATAGAACTGGAAGTGACAATGGAAACATTGGTACATTATGATGAAGAAGTGTCTGAATAATATGTCTAACATTCTTCCAAAAATAACTACATAAGGGAAGTTCAAACATCCAATGGATATCTTATCTAAATACTGTAGTTAGAAATAAGATATTGTGTGCATTCATTCTATAAAATGTGATTCGGACCCTACTGCATGCAAAGCCGCATCATACTTTATTGAATAAGGCCCACAGTTGTACACTGTGAACACTAAAATGTATGCATGTCAGCACAGGACTCAATCTGTTGTGCAGGGAAATGGAAGAGGAGGACTCCTTTTCCATTTCCGAGTTAAGGGACGCCACAATCACATGACAGCTCCAAGGAATGGTCACATGATCGCTGTTTGCAGGCTAAAACACCATGTCAAAATTGCATCCACAAATAACAGAATTTTGCTTGTGCTGGTGCATTAGTTGCTATTACATATTCTAATTATAGCCCCCCCCCCCATGGGAACCACTAAGTAATGTAAGGGGTTAATGGCCACAATGGTTTAACTGGGTGGGATCAGTCTGAGGTTGCCACATCTCATCATGTGATGAAAGATGACTGTGCAGAAGGGATTACCCGTCTCTTGTATGTCTTGCGACCAGTGATGTTACCATAGGGAAATAGAAGGGTATATATAGCTCCATACAGAACACCTACAAGCTCGTATTGAACCCCCAAAATACCCACAACATATATATAAGCATATAAGTTTCACAGAGGAGTGCTACTGAGCATGGCAATATATACATGTAAAACCAGAGACATAACATAAAACACAGACAAAGCTCAGTGCACATCCAGAAAAAATTATATACGGTACAGTGCCTAAATATACATGTATAAATAACTAATAAATAAAATGGTCATTTAGTTTAACATTTTGGCCAAATTGTTGTAAGCCCTTGAGCCAACTGCACGGCAGACCACGTTTCAAGGGTCCCTACACTAATATAGATTCTTAATAACCTGTGCATTGCCAGGAAGAATGATTTAAAATAAATCTGTCAATATTAGTTGCAAAAGTTCTAAGTCTGATTGAAGCTTTTATTAACCTGTACATTACCAGGAAAAGCACTCTATTTATTAGTTATTTATACATGTATATTTAGGCACTGTACCGTATATAAGTTTTTCTGGATGTGCACTGAGCTTTGTTTGTGTTTTATGTTATGTCTCTGGTTTTAAATATATATAGCTCCACCCAATGTTCTTGAAGCAGGTTCTTCAGAGTTCAGACTACAGCCTCACCGTAAGTCCTGTAAATAGGTTTGTGTGTATCGATTCATGTATTAAGTGTCCTGACCCTGTTTATATTTTTCAGTTAAGGAAGGTGCCCTATATAGTTAGTGCCTCTAGTAATGCCCCAAGATGGTTCTCATGCTGGAAGAGGAGTGAGCATGTTCTTTGCAGGAGTTCTCAGAGTAGTAGCTCCAGAGCATAATCAGATCTGCCGCACCGGAAGGTCACTAGTAAACCTCTGATCCAATATGCATGTGTAGCCAGGTCTCCCCTGCCTGTCAGCACCCCCCTCACCTCGAGTGCGATCGCGGGTACCGCCGAGTTCCAGGGCGGCCCCGCGAGCCGATCGCAGGGGTGAGGGCGGTTAGGCTCCGGGTCGGGGGTTGCCGGGGACGCGTGCGGCCGGCTGCCAAGGCCGCGATCGCGTCACCGGGCTCCCGGCGCTCCCAGAGCCGGGCGTTGAGGGCGCCGCCATTGCCCAGATACTCACGCATGCGCAGTGATCGCGCATGCGCAGGGAGGCACCGAGAGCTAGGGAGAAGTCGCGCGAGGGTAGGGGCAGTACAGGAGAGGTTGCGGTGGCCATTAGGGATTCGCGCAGGCGCAGGGAAGGTGCGCACGCGGCCCCAATGTAATTGCAGCCTCCACGGGACTACAACTCCCATGAGGCTTAGGGCCAAGCACATCAGGTGCCTCAATGTGGCCAATGAGGGCCAAGGATCTCTAGAGGGAGAAAAGGATACATTTCGCGGGCTTAGAGCACGTTAGTTAGTTGGAGCTGGGGAGCTGTGAGGGAAGGAAGGGTGCAGGGAGCGAGTGCAGCTCCTGCATCCAGATAGGTACCCACATCCCAGGTAGGCCCCAACTCCCCACCAGTTAGTGGGTAATTGATAAGGGACGGCCCAAGATAGGGACGCTTCCCTTAGTGTCAGTGTGCTGTCTTGTCAGGGTCACGGCTGTCAGTGCCGTGAGGTCTGACAGGCAGGCACAGTGTTGTGCAGCACGTTGGCTGCAAGCATCCAGTGGGTCACAGCTAGTTGCTGCAGGCGCTGGGACCGGTTAGTTAATAGTGAGGCAGAGGGGACTCGGGTAGTACGGGAGGAGGTAGTGTGGGTGCAGGGGGTCACGGACCCCTGCATAAGATAGGCTACCCCGTAGGCCCTAGGAGTTTCCCCAAAGCCATTACAGGTTGTTGTGCTGTAGGGACGGCCTGTAGTATAGTGCGTGTCACGTAGTGCCAGTGATAGACAGGGACACAGTGGACGCTGCGTTCCTGCTGAAAGGAGACTTGGGCTCAAGTCTTCGCACCAAGAGAAAGACTATCTTCAGGGTGGGACCGCCCCTGGCGGACCCCAAGCAAGGATTCACCGGACCGGATCAGATGGGATCCGAGAACGACAGATCCTTTGTGAAGTTCCTTGCAGGCCCGAGTGCAGGAGCACTCGGCAGGTACTCTACAAGTGCACCAACAGATCATAACATTCTATTAACACATAGTGGCAGCGCTGACCACGGGACAAAGGGGTTGGGCTGTGGGCACCGTGTGGGGATGTTATAACGTGGTGATGTTATAAAGTATAACTATGATGTTATCGTATTCTTTGTTCATTCAGTAAACCTGTTATACATAATACTGGTGTATGTGGTTTCTGGGTGGGTTCCTATGTTAGGGTCATTCTACATTCCCATAGAATCCTACATAGGTGGAGGCGCTGAAACCGAGAACGTTCCAGAGGATTCACCCCAGGCTCTCACTAGCGGAGGCTCAGGCCTCCTGTGAGCCTGACAGGTATATGCACCACACCTGGTAACACCGTATGTTCTCCGCACCCACACCATATCTGCGATTGGGGGGGGGGAATACCCGTTACACATGGATGAAGTATGCAGTACACAGTAAGGGGATACTGATCCCACAATTCAGAGTGTATTCCCTGCAGAGGCCCACTTGAGATGGGGCACTATTGACGCTATCAAGGAGATTGCCAATCTAACCAGAACTAAGGGAAACAACCATAAGTACCTCTCCAGTGTAGGAATGAGAGCTACAAGGGGAAGAAGATAAAAAGAGAGAAAAGTTGCGCCAAAAAAGAATTAGCCTACTGTTCAATATATGGCTCCTGTCCTTGGCACAAAGCAGTTCCGCAGCCTGAGTCTCTCAGAGGTGATTCACCAACCTCTGTGTGGATACTGGTAGAAAAAAGGGGGGTCCTCCGGCGCGTTGCTCTGCTTGTGGCTCCACGGCGTTTAAGGCATATAAGTGAGGGAGAGAAGAGAGGGGACCACAGTAAGGGACCAATACAGTGATTATACACAGCTCTTCGTTTGATTGGGGAGGGAGGGAGGGGGGGGAGTAGGGATGTTGGGGGATCAATAGAGAAACGCCGTGGAGCCACAAGCAGAGCAACGCGCCGGAGGACCCCCCTTTTTTCTACAAGGGGAAGAAGCACAGAGTAACCTTATGATTTGCTCCCAGTTAATGTCTGACGTGAAGTATGGCGAGTCTTATAAACAGATGTTAATAAAGCTCATCTATCTGCATATCTACGCCCGGCCTGCACAGACCCAGCACCCTGAACAGGTAGGAGAGACTGAGCACAGCCATGTATATATTTCAACTCAATGTAAACTCCTTTGGAGCCAGGCAAGGCGGGTTACATATACATACATATATACACTGAGTAGACATTATGAATTTCAATAAAGCTACTGTAAGTATTTAAAACTATTTAATGTTTTGCTATCTAAAAGGACCATTTTCATATACCAAAGTGTATGAGAATAGTCGCTACTAGCACCCACCGTACCTTTATGTATATTTAGCCTATACAGTGACTAAATAGTAATAATGAGGTATGTTACTGTACACAAATACAGGTAATGTGTTATTCTCATTTGGACGCTTATTCAGTATGCTGTGACACTATCTTCTGCATGCTGAGCAAGAGTTAAACTCCATTCAAATGAATGGGACAAAAGTCTTCTCAAGCAAGGGGAAGACAACTTAACTGCATATTGTAAAGAGGCCTTGAAAAGCATGGCCACTACCACGGTTACCAATAGGTACAAGTAAAACCTTTTCTGTTGTGAAGGTCTACTTGCGCTATTTACACATGTATGCGTGTATTTAACATGCTAACTTACCTTAGTCAACCTAGTCCACAACACGCAGATCACATCCTTCAATAAACCAGTTGGAGCATGTGGTGTTCCCCTAACCAGGTGAAGCATTTACTTGTTTTTCCTAGTCTGGTGAAGCATTTAATTTTGTTTTCACCAGCTAGTGTAGCAGTTTCCCACAGCAAAGTTTGTCTTTTAAGGAGGAGCAGCTGTCGGGAAATGTAATTTATTCTAACGGTCTCAGCCGGTCAGGTCTTATTCTGCCCTATCTTCTGATTGAGGTCAGAACTTGGCACACACAAAACCTCTCTCCATTGAACTGAACTGAGTTAGATGCGTTAAACGCCAAGTCAATGAGAATTACACATGGAACGTGTCACTTGGTCACTCAGCATGTGACACAGGGGAGGAAGGGTCAAACTTTATCAGCATTTTGGGACCCTCACATAAATCTGTGTTAAGCCCAAAGGTTCCTCCCAGGTCAAGACACAACATTCTTCCTGTTCTTTGCAGTCATTAAAGGGATTCATTTACCTATTCACATTGTCATTTCTTTGGTTTTGATTTGATTACAAAACAAATGTCACTGAATTGCAGTGTTTCCCTTTTCCTGAATGCATTTGCATGGTAATCCATTGTATGTATGCTCATTTCATTTGTTTTTTTATTTGAGCAGTGTATTAAAGCTGAGGACATTTGCTGACTGATTTACTGAATGAACATACCTCAGTGCTCAACAGAAGCCAGAAGATATAACTGGCCACATTCACAGCTTCTTCCTTCCATCATAGTAAGAATGTACCCACAGCTGGTATTTTTATTTGCTGTACACTGTACGGGTGAGAGTTTTTGTCCCTTTTTTAAAAACCATAACTTATTTTTTTTTTTGGTCTGGTTCTATCCACTCCCAGCTTCAGATCGCATAGCTGGTAACCAACCTCACACTGATGGCAATGGTAACGTTTGGAAAAGCTGTCTATGAATAGGGTTACTGGCTATGCACTTATTTAACCCAGGCGGTGCTGAAAAAGCTGTGTAATACAGCAGGCATGAGCGTATAGTTCCATGTTAAAATGGACACGAAGCAAAGAGATACACTGTGAGTGCTCATTTGCATGTCATTACCCAGAATCCCTGGCTGCTGTGGAAGCACTGTTTGCTAAGTGATAATGGGGAAGGAAAGGGTTGTAGACCTGTCTCAGGCATGCAAATGCACCACAAGTGGTATTTTTATTTACTGTACGGTGGGAAATTATTGTCACTTTTTACCTCTGTATTAGGGCTACAATTTACTCTGCCATAATCTCCTGCTTATCTCAAGCTGACTTTTTATTGGCTCACCCTCCCGAGTAAGGCAGTGACATTACCACACTAGACTAGAGTAAAAGCTTCATGTGATTCTATCTGCCATGTTAGTCGATCCCAGGCAGCAGAGATTTCAGAAGTTTCTCCCACTTAGAAAGGTGTTTGGGTGCTTATTTGGGTGTTTAGTTTGGATGCTTAGTTGGGCCTTTTAGTAATGTTGATGCTCTTTCAAAAAGGTAAGGAAAACTATGTTTTAGTTCATTTTAGTCATGTTTAAAGTTGTTTTAGTGCTTAAAGTTAAAATAACATACACCCACCAATTTCAACAGTAAAGAGGTTAATATTATCTATTTTACAATTACTCCCTGCTGGGTAAAGACCTGGCTAAGAAAAGAATCAAGGTGTTGCAAGTCCAGACCTCAACCCGATTGAAATGCTGTGGCTGGACCTTAAGAGAGCTGTGCATAAACAAATGCCCGCAAACCTCAACGAACTGAAGCAACGTTGTAAAGAAAAGTGGGCCAAATTCCTCCACAACGATGTGAGAGACTGATAAAGTCATACAGAAAACGATTACTTCAAGTTATTGCTGCTAAAGGTGGTTCTACAAACTATTGAATCATAAGATATACTTAGTTTTTCACACATAGCTTCACCATTTTGGCTTTATTTATGTTAAATAAATCATGACACGGTGTAATATGTCATGTGTTGTTGTTCATCCGAGGTTGTATTTACCTCATTTTTTAGACCTGCTAAGGAACAGATGATTGTTATTATGTCCTGATATGTAAAACCATAGAATTCAAAGAGGGTGTATTTTCTTTTTCACACAACTGTGTGTGTGTATATATATATATATATATATATATATATATATCCTCTACTTTTAGCTCCCAGATTTATGACATATTGTTGAGGCTGGGGCCTGAGTCCCTGTAAATAACTTACTGGGCCACATGTGACCTACGATCAGGTGGCAGGAAGAATACAGACATAGTATGGGTGATACGATTAGTTTACTTATACCTTACTGACTCTGGTACCTTGTGATCCTCAGGTAAGGATCACTACACACAGTAGACAGGTTACTACACAATCAACAATAACGCTGTGCTGGTGTGAGTCGGTGTCAGTGCTGCAGTAACCACCCAAACCAGGATATGTAGGTTTGTGATGGTGCCAGCACACCGTGGGAGCTCGTTGTGTACTGAACCTGCTGCAGGCCTGCTCTTTGAAAAGGGTTCTTTAGTATTACTGTTGAGGGTCCCCTCCGGCGGCGCTTCATCTCCCGCCCACATCTGCAACTCTACTCTAGCTCTCTGGTCCTAATGCCAAGTTCACTCGTGCACTCTCTGCAACCTGAAAGCACTCAGGTCTGCGCAGATTTGATTTACCATAGCCACTCCCCCTCCCCTCTCTTTTTAAAGGCTCCTCTCACTCATAGTCTCTCCTCTTCCACAGCTGTTACTATTAACTGCTATCATGTCCATCACAGTCACATGTTCAGAGCACATTGGATAGGAACAAAAGACACGGGTGCCCAATGCTACTTCCAATTGACAAAACATATAGAGCAATAAATATAAAGTTTAAATACTTCAATAATAATAATAATAATTACTTGGTTATTTAGTTAAACCCTTTGGCCAAAGCGTCATAAGCCTGCATACCAAACGTCAAGGTATAACCAAATTAATGCAGGTCCTAACACTAAAACTGTGAACCCTTCCTGTTACCTCTGTATGAGGGGAAGCAACCACAGTGAGTCCTGTCCATTCAGCAAAGCTAACACTTATCCTGGATATGCACTATTCATTGGAATACAACTAAGCACCGAATAAAGTGCTATATCTTTAAGAGGTAGATATGTAAACTCCTCTAGGCAAGAACTAATCGGGGAACAAATACACATTAGCTGTAACCCTAAGCCCCACCCCCAGGAGAGGTATAAATATCGAGACCTTGCAAATGCAGGCACACTCCTCCCCCCTTGAAGAAGCACCGGTTTACGGCACGAAACAGCTGTCGGGCAGCCAGGCGACGCAACTACAGATGACGTCAGCCAGCTCGGAGGAACTTGCCTCACACAGTGTGCTGAATAACATGCCGATAAAACGCTAGATGCTGATCCTAGACGCAGAGGAATTATGGTTGTATGGCTCTGTTTTCTATCTATGTGCAGCTTAGTTACTATTTACTGAGGCACTGGAATCTGTGTATATACATACGTAGAGGGTATTAACCCCTTGTTTGACACACAGTGGATTGGCTGTGTTTCTGAGCCGCAACCAGGATCTATTTATTAGAGCCATCTTGGAACGATTTAAGATAGGCTTGTGTCTGAAACAGATTATATATATATAATATATATATATATATATATATATATATATATATATATATATATATATATATATATATATATATATGTTTGTGTTAACTTTGATGTCTAGCCTTCTAGGGTGATAGATAGCGATCTCAATACATTGAGAGGTATTATGAGAGTGTAACAATATTGATACACTCTATGTCACTAAGTAACATTTGTCTATAGGATTCATATGTGTATACAGTAACGGCACTACTTGACATATATCATTTATTGTCGCTGTGATTACATCAGAGATATACAAACACTGTGAACTATTGCAAATTGTAATACCATACACATGAACATTCTGTCTCAGACTGGGAAACTATGTATAACCAAGTGTGAGATGTATACCCACCATTAGGGTGTTTCTTTTTCCCAAACCTCTGCATATACTAGCACCTGGAGGCAATTTGGTATCCAGGACTCTTTGGCACAAATACCATTGGAGTAACTAGCACACAGTGTACTAATAATAGAGGCAAGATTTTTAAATATTTTATTAGAGTGTTTTTTGATAGAAGAGTTTAATAAAATTTTATTTTTTTCATTTTTTCATTATACTTACCTCCGTGGTGTCTGCACTACTAATGCAACTTCGGGACACCTACTGTTCAATCACGAGGAATTAATAGGCTGAGTGCAATATAATGGGAACCCTTTGGTGATCACTCTTTGATCACTTTTTTGAAAATACATTCAGCAAAATGCCAGAACCTCCCAAGTTAAAAAGGTGGGGAGGGGTGAGCTCTGGGAGGAGGGGCCACTTACCTCCAAATTACTGTTACGACACATTGGAGAGGAACCTGCTAGGGGACAGTAGGATGTGTATGTGAGCTCGTCACAAAGGGGGTTACAATATATATATATATTACTGATGCCTCAGCTGTGCTGTCTGTTTACATTTCTATGTCAGGGCTCCAAGTCTTGCTCTAAGGAGCAAGGGTAGGAAATAAGTAATAACACATGAAAGACCTGTAGCACATTTCCACCTGTCTGTGATTTTTTTTTTTTTTTTACCACAAAGTGGACTGAAGACTGACACTTAACCCTTTCCGAGCCAGAGGAAGCATGCTTTGCACTAGACCTGAGAGCAGATAAATTAATATTAAAAGTATGGAGTATAGGCAGCACTCTAAAATGAAGAATAGAGAGGTGTGAAATAGGCCAAGGGAATAGTGGAGGGACCCTAAACCCTCCTCACAATAATATAAATGAATATGAGGTTTCCCAGCACACTGGATAAATGAAGATTCAACACTGGGCGTATGCCCAAAGAAAAAATATATTGAAGGAACCATCAAATGCTACATATAATGCTGTATTCTGGGCAATATGATCAAGGTTTATATACAAGTACGAACCAAACATGACGGAGAGGGAGGGGATGAGGGGTGGGGGAAGGAAGGGGAACGACTCAAGGGAAGTGGTGAAGAGGTGGAAGGAAAAAGGGTATAAGACAACAGTAGGGAAGAGAAATGTGGTAGGATGAGGGGGGCAATGTTTCGGGGCGGGATGCCCATTCCCACAGACCCATAGGGCCTAAGGTAATTCCCTTCAGTCCGACCATGCACTCCTCCCTCAGTTGGGATAAAATGGTATATTACACACAAAGCGTGTATAGTCAGATAGTAAATGTACTATAACGTTGAATATGTCACGTGATGGGTCTACTCTGACTTACACAAAAATATACAAGCCCTTAGTCACACTCAATTACTATTTAGTGTCAGAGAAAAAACTAACTGGTGAACAAAGAAATGCAAACATTCATATCTAGATATATTGCACTAGAAAATGCGATCAAATCTCAAAGCTGGGAATCGCATGATATTTCCGTCTTAGACCGATACCAAGAGGGCTACGTCGCACACTCAGACCCACTCCATTCTCTGAGCAGAAAGAGTTCTGTAATAAATGTTTACTAGATCTTATCATCCTAAAAACAGAATATATACAAAAAGATCTAGCTGAACCCCATCAACAGATTGTTAAACTAGAGGAAGCTTTGAAACTCAGAACATTTGTGGAACTCATGGAGCAGCCAGGAGCACAGGCTTAGGCTGCGCTTATAGTGCCAGCGACAGCGGCGCGACATCGCGGCAAAACAAATGCATTGCCGTCATCACGTGCGGTTATAGTAAGCGCAACGCGACGGAGCGACGGATTGGACGCAATCGCTGGAAGTCATCTCTATTTAATTTTCCCGCGACCGTCGCGTCGCTGTCACTATAAGCGTAGCCTAAGGATGAATGGATTTTGTTTTCTTTTGCAGTCCTGTTTTCGCAAGTACTGTAGCAGCCATTCCAGTCTGATGATGCACATGATGGGGCCTATTTACTAAAGTCTCTGCAAAAGTAGGGCAAACCCAGGGCAAAATGCAAAGCCATGTTCATCAATGAAAAGGCATCGCATTGAAAGCTCTGGGGGTGAGGGGGGTTACCTTTGCACAGAGTTTTGTCAGTTCTACAGCTTGGAGACTTTATAAACGTAATAATAATAATAACAATTTTATTTCATATACTGTAGCACTTTTCTCCCAATTGGACTCAAAGTAATTCACAATTACAGTAGAATGAGCGGTGCACAGCACATAGGAATGTTACAGACACAGTCCCTGCCCAGATAGACTTACAATCTATATTTTTGGTGCTTGAGGCACAGGGAGATAATGTGACTTGCCCAAGGTCACAAGGAGACGACACCAGGAATTGAACTCGGGTCTCCAGATTCAAATTCAGTAAGTGTTTATAGAATCTGCGCAAAATCGAACATGTAGGCATGTTACTACCTCATGGTATGAAATTTGTAAAAAAAAAAACGGTATTCAGTAAGGCAAATCGCATTTTAGATACTGTTTGTTTAAAATAATGACAACGCACGAGTTAGTAGTTTCAATACAAGCGAAATGCCCTTAACGTGCGATTTCCCTCCATCAGTCTGGAAGAGCTGTGCAGAGATAACAGAGAGAAACTGCATCTCCCTGCACAGCTCGTAGAGGAGATAGAGCTGTATTTATTTTAATTGTAATAACATAGGTTTAAAGCAGGGGGTCTCCGGAGCTGAACTGCATTACTTTCAGGTCCGGGGACCCCATGTTTCCTTACGTACAGACCTCAGTATGCGTTGCCGGTATCTCCTTCCCTACGGCCCAAGTGACCCTTGACATTTTCAACTTGCCGGAGATACCGGCACCCCATAGTGGGGCCTGTACTTCGACAAGCAGGGGTCCTCAGACTTGAAAGTCATGTGGTAAAATAAATTATATTCCCTATGTAGGGTTGCCAGGTGGCTTCTCAAAAGATACTGGACACAACGGGGAAAAATGTGGCGCGCTCAAAAAGCCGGTGGGGAGGTATGTTATTTATACATTCTCAGACCGTTATGTAATTTTTTCTACATTTCACTCCAAGTTTGCACCAATTTAAACCATTTCATATTCTATTTCGTCAAAAAATTCTGGGGAGGGGTTTGGGGATTTAGCGGCCTTCCAGCATTTTTTACAAAATAGAATATGAAATAGTGCAAATTGGTGCATACGTGGAGTGAAATTTAGAAAAAAAATGACATAACGGATCAGATCATTTATAAATAACAGTCCTGCAGTCATACATGGCAAGATATACTGATCTTAATGCTTCTCTCCCACTACTCCCAAGATTGTTGCAACCCCTCATCCTCTCCCCCTCATCCTCTCACACCACCACCCCCTCCTCCTTTCTCACCATCACTCCCCTCCTCTTCCTCCTTCCTCACATTTACCCCCCTCCTCCTCTCCTTCACCTTTACCCCCCTCCTCCCTCACCTTCACCCCCATCTCCTCTTCCTCACTTTCACCAACCTCCCTCACCTTCACCCCCCTCCCTCACCTTACCCCCCTTCCCTCACCTTAACCACCCTCCCTCACCTTCACTCCCTCCCCCCCCCCCCTTCCTCACAACAACCCTCTTCCTTCCTCACCACCTTCACATCCTCCTTTTGCATACTCTTCCCCTCCTGGTATCTTACCTGTGGTGTAAGGGACAGAGTGGAACTCTCCTCTCCCACATGCAAAGCTGGAAGGAAACTAAATTTCCCAGCATGCAAATGGGGGAGCTGTGCATGACATTGAGCCCTCTCATTGGTTAGTCTTCTCCTTGGTTAGGAGGGGGGGGGGGGGTGACGCCTGTTTCCCTGGTTACCAGACGCTGCAGCCTCCTTCTGAATGGGTAAGAGCGGGGATGCTGCACTGGGCCACCCTTCACACTCCCGCTGCCCGAACATCCAGAGAGGAAAAATACCGGACATTATTACCTCTCATTTTTTACTGGACAGATCGGCAAAAAACAGTCTGTCCGGTTTCACCTGGCAACCCTATCACTATGATTCAAATTGCCAATCCTATCTTACCACCCTTGTGGTGGCGCAACAAAAATAGGAGTTTTCAAGCCGCGATTTGCATCTCGGAGCTACTTGAATAGAACTTGAAATTGCGTTTCAGCGTTTTTTGACCTACGGTAATGCTCGGTTTCTTTTTACAAGAGTGATATCACTTGGGGGAAAAAAACGTTTACAGGCGATTTTAACGTTATCACGGCTTTCTGAATAGCTACACTTGCAAAACCGCTTGCAAAGTGCACTTATTCACTTATTGAAGTGACTTGAATAGGCCCCTACCGTATGTGTCTTGTTTTTCTGAGCAAGACAAACAAATGGTTCACCAAAATGCTTGGCTTGGCGGCCCATACGAGTTCACAATGCGAGTAATTCAAGCAGCTGCTGAAATCCTTCAGCCCTGGATACGTTAATATGACCTGACACGCATTTCTCCATTATTATTTCACACAAATATTTTTGGGGCCCCCCACTAGATGATTAGATAGATTTATTTTAAAACAATAATGACATCGATAAGCATAGCATTGAGATATTTTTTCTGCTAAAATCAGTTAAGTTGAAAACATATAAATATGTCAAGAAGACACAACTGCACATAAAAAAGCCGATAATATGCACTATGCTGTCTATATTTGACTTTTAATGAAGAACAAATGTAGTAAGGATTATTGCACCCGATGTGCATTATGATGGCATATTCTATTATGCATTATGACTGCCATTGAAGCCTATGGAAAATCTAAGCTATTCAGCGTTATAACACTATATTCTTCATTATGAGAACTTGTGCTAGATCTCTAAGGCTCACCAGAAATGAGTCAGATTTGACCAGCTTGTAACTTGTGTAATACTGACGTTCCTAACAATTGATTCCTGTATTGCAGCGAAGCGCAAACTGTCGATGGGGGGGCGTTTGATTTTCTCAGGGGGGCGCATGGTTGCAGAGCCCCCGCGCTTTTCCCCCAGGCATGTAAATTAAATGCTGGGGGAGGCGCGAGGCCTCTGCAACTTCAATTACCTGCCCTCAGCTGGCTCTTCCCAGACGCATCGCCATGACAATGCGGCGTCAAATGGCAACGCGTCACGTAACGTCATATGACGCGTGGAGCCCGACAGCATGTAATGAGGGGGGTGTAGGCCAGGGAGAGAGGAAACTGGGGGCACAAACTTAAAAGTTTGCGGATCCCTGCTGTATTGAATCCCTTCTAAGTCACCATTTAAAATCCTAGTGTAATGATCCGGGAGTCACGCCGCCCTCGGCGTGCTCCCCACTCACCTGCAGCTCCGCCGGGTCCTCCCGCGGCACACAGGCAGCCTTCCTCCAAGACGCCGATCGCAGCTCCACGTGGGCGCGCGCACGCGCGCACGCCAATGCTCCTCTTCAAGGGTTAGTCCTGCGGGTATGCCCGGTCACGCGCCCGCAAGCGCTGCTACACGGAGGCGCGGCCACACGGAGGCACACCAGCCCCTTAAAGGCACAGTACCTCAAACTATTGCTGCTATTAAATACAACCTTACTACTGGGCTTTATTGCTCCTCCCCTGGGACTCATGCTGGACCTATCCCTGCCGTAGCCTGGCCCTTCCACACATCCCCACCTTGCTGCGCTGCCATTGGGTCCTCTCTCCCATTTATACCCTACAGTTTCACTAACTCGTCGGCTGAGCACCGCGGTCCCGCCTCGTTTGTGGTGAGCTCGTCCTGACATTATGCTCAGCCCAACAAACATGGACCCCGCTGAGGTGGAGTGTACTTTAAATTCCCACACGAATCTCTTCACCAGGCTAGAGACTTATCTGGAACAAAATGATAGGCGGATGGATATGTTTCAGCAGAGCCTTCATTCCCTTACCGTTCAAGCCCGAGTTTCCAGTCGGAGACCTTCACCCATGGCTTCCACAGCCTCCGCAACAGCCTTTCCAGCACCTCCATTTGCCATGGAACCCTGTATTCCTGCTCCCAAATGCTATGCTGGGGATCCCCAAGGATGTATGGGGTTTCCTTAATCAATGTTTCATCCAATTCCGACTCTCGCCCTCTCGTTTTGTCTCTTCCATTTCTAAGGTCGGCTATATCATGGCTCTTCTCACCGACGAGGCGCTGGCCTGGGCCTCTCCCATCTGGGAACAACAAGGGCCCATCACACAGGACATCGACCTCTTCGCCCATGAGTTCCGAAGAGTTTTCGACACCCCTGCACGGCAATTAATGGCAGCTTCTCTCCACCACATAACCCAGGCAGATCGTTCCGTCGCCCGGTACGCTGTGGAGTTCCGCACCCTTGCTGCTGAGACGGGATGGAACAATGAAGCACTATCTTCGGCGTTTTGGCAGGGCCTGTCAGAATCCCTAAAGGATGAGCTCGCGGCGCGGGAACGTCCCACTGACCTAGAGGATTTGATCGGCCTGTGCATTCGGGTGGACCAGCGTCTGCAGGAGCGGAGGACTGAACGTTCTTGTTAACGTCAACGGGTTTCAAGGCCTCTTGCCCCATCGTTCGTGCCTCCAACACCCCCATCCTGGGACGTCCCGGAACCAATGCAGTTGGGAGGTAATAAGCTGTCTTCTGCCAAGAAACAACGCCGGCGCAATGCCGGTCTCTGCATGTGCTGTGGCAATTCCGGTCACTTAGTACTCCAGTGTCCCCACAAGCCGGGAAATGCCAACTCCCAATGAGATCCCGGAGAGTCTCGTTGGGAATACTGTCCCTCTCTCCCATCATCAAAGACGTCCTTCCCACCAGGATACTGTTGCCAGTTACACTGTCTGGAGAGGGGTTTCATACTCAAGCATGGGCGTTCATAGACTCCGGTTCCGCAGGCAATTTCATCGATCAAACCTTTGCTAGATGGAACAATATTCAACTTATCAGTAAGAGGACGCCAGTGGGTCTGGAGGCCATTGACGGTCGACCCCTACAGCCGGCATTCATCACGCTACAGACGGTGCCTCTCCTACTGCAGTTCGTCGACGTTCATACGGAGATCATTACCCTCAATGTTATCCACACTCCCTCTGTTGAGTTGATTCTGAGTCTTCCTTAGCTCCAAGTCCATAATCCTCACATTGACTGGACAGATCGGGAACCCATCCAGTGGGGTGCTCCATGTGCCAAGACCTGTACTAGGATATTCCAGAGGGTTGGTGGGTTGTGTACCCTGCCAGAGAAGGTCGACTCCTTGCCTTCGGTGTATTTGGAATTCCGTGATGTGTTCGACAAAGCACGATCTGAGGATCTACCTCTGCACCGACCTTTCGACTGCCCGATTGACCTGCTGCCCGGGGCAGCTCTTCCCAGGGGACGATCCTACCCACTCTCTCTCCCAGAGACTAAAGCCATGAACACTTACATTGCAGAGAATTTAGAGAGGGGTTTCATCCGAAAATCTTCATCCCCAGTCGGAGCAGGCTTCTTTTTCGTAAAAAAGAAGGACGGGTCTCTTCGCCCATGCATCGATTACCAGGGTTTGAATAACATCACGCGCAAGAACCGCTACCCGCTACCCTTGATTTCGGAACTCTTCGACCGCCTTCAAGGAGCTACTCTTTTTTCTAAACTGGATCTAAGAGGCGCCTACAATCTAGTAAGGATACGTGAGGGGGACGAGTGGAAGACTGCTTTTAACACCCATTACGGCCACTATGAATACCTGGTCATGCCTTTTGGTCTCTGCAACGCACCAGCAGTCTTTCAGGACTTTGTAAATGAAATTTTCCGGGACATTCTTAACAAATTCCTTATCGTCTACTTAGACAACATCCTAATCTTTTCTAAATTCACCCAAGAACACATCAAACACGTTCAACAGGTGCTGTTACGCCTCCGGGAGAACCACCTCTTTGCGAAATTGGAGAAATGCCAGTTCCATCTGACGTCCGTGGCATTTCTGGGATACATTATCTCTGACTCCGGGTTCAATATGGATCCATAAAAACTAAAGGCCATTTCGGACTGGCCCCGTCTGACCACCCTCAAAGCCGTGCAACGCTCGAGTGGTGCCATTCCTCTAAATCGGCCGGACATCCTGGGATACGGAAAACTAACGACCTTGTCCAGCGAACCTTCTGGTGGCCAGAGAGGGCTAAAGATGTGGAGGAGTTTGTAAAGGCATGTGGCCCATGTGCTCGCAACAAAGTACCCCGGGTCAGACTAGCAGGTTTCCTCCTTCCTTTACCCATCCCAGACCGTCCTTGGAACCATATTTCTATGGATTTTATCGTAGAGCTCCCAACCTCCAAAGGGATGAATACTATTCTTGTGGTAATTGATCATTTTTCCAAACAGACGCACCTTGTTCCCTTGAGGGGTCTTCCGAATTCCTCCAGGCTTGCGGATGTTTTCGTCCAGGAAATTTTTCGTCTTCATGGAGTGCCCTCAACCCTCGTTTCTGATCGAGGGTCCCAATTCGTGTCAAAATTTTGACGAGCCTTTTCTCGAAAATTGGGCATTTCACTGCAATTCTCCTCGGGATACCACCCACAGACCAATGGGCAGACGGAGAGGGCCAACCAAAACCTGGAACAATACCTTCGATGTTTTATAGCCGATACACAGGATGACTGGGTGGATCTGCTTCCTTGGGCCGAGTTTGCCCTCAACTCCCTTCGCAATGACTCCACTCAAGAATCTCCCTTCTTTATAAATCTTGGTTTTCACCCTTCTCGGTTACCCTTCTCCCCCCTATCCTCTGGAGTACCAGCGGTTGACAAGCGTATCTCCCGGCTGAAAGACTTGTAGAGGAGGATTCAGGAGAACTTAAGAGTGGCTACTGGGAGACAAAAACTCCAGGCAGACCGCCTCCGACGCCAAGTTCCTGAATTTGCTCCAGGAGACAGGGTATGGCTTTCATCCAGGAATATACGACTAAAGGTTCCTACTATGAAGCTGGCACCCAAGTTCCTCGGTCCCTTTCCCGTGGTCAGGAGGATTAATCCTGTGGCTTATCGCCTACGTCTTCCACCTTCGATGAGGATTCCTTCGGTCTTTCATGTATCTTTGCTAAAACCAGCATTTCAGAGTCCTCGTTTTTCTAAGACCACTTCTCCTCCACTCCCCCTTTTGATCCAAGGTCAACTGGAGTATGAGGTCCAGTCTATCCTGGATTCTAGGATCTCCAGAGGAGGAGTACAATACCTAGTCCACTGGAGGGGCTTCAGACCAGAGGAACGTTCTTGGATTCCCCACCGAGATCTCCACGCACCGCGTCTCGTCCAGGCTTTCCATCGTAGGAATCCCTCCAAGCCATGTCATGGACGCCCGGAGGTCGCCCCTGAAGGGGGGGTACTGTAATGATCCGGGAGTCATGCCGCCCTCGGCGTGCTCCCCACTCACCTGCAGCTCCGCCGGGTCCTCCCGCGGCACACAGGCAGCCTTCCTCCAAGACGCCGATCGCAGCTCCACATGGGCGCGTGCGCGCACGCCAATGCTCCTCTTCAAGGGTTGGTCCTGCGGGTATGCCCGGTCACCCACCCGCAAGCGCTGCTACACGGAGGCGCGGCCACACGGAGACACACCAGCCCCTTAAAGGCACAGTACCTCAAACTATTGCTGCTATTAAATACAACCTTACTACTGGGCTTTATTGCTCCTCCCCTGGGACTCATGCTGGACCTATCCCTGCCGTAGCCTGGCCCTTCCACACACCCCCACCTTGCTGCGCTGCCCTTGGGTCCTCTCTCCCATTTATACCCTACAGTTTCACTAACTCGTCGGCTGAGCATAGAACCAGTTGTTCTCATCACTCTCTGCCTCCCTAGTCCTGTCTTGTTTTGCAGTCTTCCTCGTGTACCGAACCGGCTTCCCCTACGACTATCCGCACCTCTGGCATCCCGAACTTGGCATAAGGCAATACGTCTCTCCGCACCTCTGGCATCCCGAACTTGGCATACGACAATACGTCTCTCCGCACCTCTGGTACCCCGAACCCGGCAAATGGTAAACGATTACGTCCCTTTCTCTAACCCCAGACTTGGCGAACAGCACCCTCTACCATCCGTACCTCTCCTGCCCCGACTCGGACTCCCAGACCACTCTACTCTCAAGACGTGCCCTCGTGGCTGTGGGTGGCGTTATATCCTATCCCACCTCAGCACCGCGGTCCCGCCTCGTTTGTGGTGAGCTCGTCCTGACACCTAGCATGAAAAATGTTCTTTTCCATTAACACTCAGAACTAATTTTCATAGTAGCTAACTATTACAACTTCCTTTCTGCAATGATTTACTATCACTCAAACTAAAAGGGAGTTATTTATCAGTCTCCCGGCTGCAGAACTGAGGCAAAATTAAAACAGCGCCAGTTATCAAAGAAAATGAATCCCGTTAAAAGCAAGTGGGACTTTTTCCTCTGATAAATCTGGTTCAGTTTTTGCCTCAGTTTGAAGCTGTGAGACTTTGATAAATAGAGAGTGTGAGGCCACGATAATAGTTGGCGCACGCAGGCGCCCGAGCGCATGACATCACGCACGCCTGTCGTTTGCGCGAAACATGAACTGAGTTCCGAGGCGACAGGGAGCCATGGCCGTGAAGTCACGTGAGCGGTTCTACATCCCTGGCTGAACCGCGCATGTGACTCGGCCGTCGTGCGACAAAGACAAAATTCTTTGGCTGCGGCCATGGTGATTGCGACGGTGCGCAGGAGGGCGCGCACAGCGTGATCACATAGATATGCCTCTGAGGCTGTCTATAGAGCGCTAAAACGCACGTGGGAGCAGAGGCGCCGGCGCTCGCGATGCAGGAGGAAACAGAAAAATTTGTTTTCATGGGCGGCAGCCCAGCTCCGTGATGCCACGGCCGCGCCCCCCGACACGCCTCCCTGTCTCATCTGCATGGAGGACACAGATCTTTCCTGTTGCAGGCGGCGGGGAAGCCGAGTGAACACTTGCGCCCTCTCCAGCGTTCACCTTGGCCACAGGCTTTGTCTTCTCGAGGATTGCGTGCGCGGTGGCGCTTCTTCACTCACGCGGTCGCGGCGCTTATGAGAAGAGGTTTGTTCGCACCAAACGTGCACCTTCGCGTGCTGTCTGTGCCACTATAAACGCGGCTTTAGAAGTGCAGGAGGATGGGTTATCAGAGTAAGGAGGGGGCAGATTATTAAGGGTGTAAGGGTGTAGTAAGGGTGGGCACCTTCACTCGTGTTTTCGTTCTAAAAACTTTTCGTGGTTTGGTTCTGATTTTGGGAAAAATCGATTTTATTTGGTTTTTGATTTTTACCAAATTGTAGAAAATAAGCAAAATAATACTAAAATAGCATAGTAAAGAATGCAAAACACTTAAGTACAAAATCATTACATCAATTAGGAAACTAAAATAATATAACTGAAAAACATAAAATATTGCAAATATGGCAAGAAACACCTAGAGATGGACACTTGGCCTGGTGTTCTGGTTTTGTTCTAAACAATATTTGACTATTGATTTTATCTCTAAAAATCTTAAGGGTTTGGTTTTGTATTTGGTTTCAAATGTAATTTTCAGGTAGGTTCTGATTTTACACACCTGTTTTTCCTATCTCTAATAATTATAGCAGACGAGAGTAACCTAAAAATAGCTTTTGCAGAACCCCAGGCACCTTGCACCCTGAATACACATGTAACACTGCATCCCCACCCTCCCTGCTTTGTACCTGTTTGGCTCCAGGAGAGATGAGCTTCCGCGATGTTGTGGGGAACAGGACAGGCTTTTGGTGACCCTCAGGTTCTTTTCATTGGTGACAGCGTCTCCAGTCACAGTAGGTTCCAACAGAGCTGCAGGCAGTTCCTACCAATAGTCTTTTCTCCTATAATTCTGTCCAATAGACTGAGACTTAGTCAGAAGTATATAAAAAGGATGTTTATTTGGTGCAGCCACTGCAGGTGATATTACAGAGTTTGCATCCTTGTGGAGAATGGGTTCCAGACTCCTTGATGGTGCGGGACAGAAGATAATGTTGAGGCCTTGTGCTATGCACAGATCTTGAGCTCTTCAGCCCCAGAAGGGCTGAGCTCCTCTCTCTTCCCCGGCAGGGAAGGGACTCCAACTCAGACTGACTCTATCATTTGGAATGCATCCTCCCTAATGCAGAAAGGGGAGGGCACATGGTCTGCGCCATGACTGGCTGCAACACAGAGCCAGTGTCACCTCCTCTCCTGACACTCAGGGAGGCTGCATGAGGGGTGGGGTAAACCCCACGGGTTAGCCTGTCACTGCCTGTAGTTACTAGGACTTATGTGACAGGAGGGAAGAAAGATTGTCTGGACCAGCCATGGCTATACATATTATTGATGTTCAGTGCTAGAAAGTCAGTATTGTTTTGGACAATTTCACTACGTTGCATCCACTTTATCTCCCCTCTGTCCCTGTCACCTTTGCTGCTTCCCACCATGTTTCCTGCACTGATTTCCCTTTAATGTTATGTGCAGGAGACAGCTGAGGAACTTGGAAAAACACCAAGATTTTTAAATTGAACCCACTTAGGAGCTTATTCTCCAATTAGCTTTTGGCCAAACTTTACTAAACGCACAGAAGAGAGACCGGTCTAAGAACCCTGCTCTTACTCGCAGCTCTTTCAGTGTATTTCTAGCATATAAGAAACTAGTACACTTACTGTATAACGAAAAGCCAGATCCACAAAGCTCCATTAACACAGGGGTGCTCAACTCCAGTCCTCAGGCCCCCCTAACAGGTCAGGTTTTCAGGATATCCCTGCTTCAACACACGTGGCCTCTGATTGAGCCACATTTGCTGAAGCGGGGATATCCTGAAAACTTGACCTGTTAGAGCACACTGGAGCAACCCATGGCTCAGGCCTAAGAGTCCTATCTTAGTAGAGTAGCCATTGAATTGTATACCTCCAAAAGTGCTCCTTTGTTCAATACGAGGAGAGATACCTGTGAACATATCTGAGACAGCTGAGATATATGGGAAATATGCTAATTTGGACATGCACAGTTTATTTAAATGATTTGAATTAGCCTATTTCCCAGGTATCTCTAATGTATCTCAGGTTTGGTCACACATATATTTCCATATGTTTCATAAAGCAATGTTTGGGTAGGTTTATGTTGGATATTTGTTTTTTTAAACTAAATCTCTCTCTGTGGTTCGTCTCTTTTCGCCACTTTTGCATTTCTTTATCACTTATAGCTAACGCCATGCTCTTCCCGGCGGAAAACATGACTTAACATTACGTTATTAGCATGGGAAGATATGCAGTAAGGCATAACGGGACGTTAACTTAGATGAAGTCACTTAACAGAGCCTGGTGGATCTGATCCTTAGATTTGCAGTTCAGCTTAAAGCAGGGGTGCGCAAACTATTGGCGCCGTGCTCCCCCCGGTGCTCGCGCCCCCCCTACCTTGCTTTCCGGCGTCATGTGACGTCTCCCCACGGCGTCATTTGACGCTGTGTTGCCATGGCAACAGGTCATGTGATGTCACATGGTCCCGCTGCAGCAAATGACGATGAGTCATCCCGCTTCTGAATCCCGGTAATTTGAGAGTTGCAGAGGCCTCACACGATCCCCCAGCATTAAATTAAATGCCCTGGGGAAGAGCGCGGGGCCTCTGCAACCGCCTGCCCTCCCAACCCCCCCAAAGAAAATCTTGCGCGCCCCCAGCTTGCGCACCCCTGGCTTAAAGTAAAACCCCTACACTGTCAGAGGGTCAAAAACAAATTTATTTCTCAGATTAATACTCATTCTAAAACTGCCCAATTTGTTGCATGTTCATTTCTCTTATACTTTACTTTCTTCTTACATATATATCTATATTTGGCACAGTTTCAGCAATGGCTTAAAATCTTACATGTTGACAATACCTATCCATGCGGAAGGTTTAAGTAATAAAAGCTCTTTGTTTGACTAATAAATGGTGGCACTGTAAGAAGTAAGGTAATCTACTGATGGGGCATCGAAAGAGCAAGGGAAGCAATCTTTATCTCCAAATGAAATGAGAGATGCAACAATATTTTCCTTATCGGTATAAGTTACTAGTCAGATGCCAGCATTTTGCACTCTGTGGCACAATATGAAGACAAAGGGCATTAGATCACAGCATGAGATATTGAGACAAGTCCACTTTTGGTTATACTGAACAGGTAAGTTATACATATTTATTTTGTCATAATTATGTATATGTGTATACAGTATATTGAACTTATGTTTTTCTATACATGTGTATGTATGTCTTTTTAGACATTTATACACTACAGGCATACCTCACATTAACGTACGCAATGGGACCGGAGCATGTATGTAAAGTGAAAATGTACTTAAAGTGAAGCACTCCCTTTTTCCCACTTTTGATGCACGTACTGTACTGCAATTGTCATATACGTGCATAACTGATGTAAATAACGCATGTGTAACATGCTCTATAGCCTCCCCGCTTGTGCACAGCTTCGGTACAGGTAGGGAGCCGGTATTGCTGTTCAGGACGTTCTGACAGGCGCATGCGTGAGCTGCTGTTTGCCTATTGAGCGAAATGTACTTACTCACGAGTGTACTTAAAGTGAGTGTCCTTAAAACGGGGTATGCCTGTATTTGTTTTCAAACACATATGTTTTTTCATATGTAGCATGTCCCCCTGCACCCCTTACCTCCGATGCGGGTGCGGGGCAGAGGGAGGCTAAGGCGGCTGCGGGAGGAGGAGAAAATGCCGGAGCTCAACGGCGGCACCTATTACAGGGCGCGGCCATCTTGCAATTGATGCGCAGAAGCAGAAGCAGTTGCGCATGCGCATTGGAGCCATGACAACCCGGCGGCCATTACAGTACATTGCGCATGCGCAGTGAGTAACAGCATTGGCAGCCAATACACAAGGGGCTCCACGAGGGACTACATATCCCAGCAGCATCAGGGGCTGCCTCCATGTGGTATAGGAGAGCCAATAGGGCTGCTAGGATCCTCTGAGGAGAGGATTGATACATTTGGCGGGCTCAGAGCTTGAGGTAGGAGTCGGAGCAGGGATGCAGAAGGGGAAGATAGGGTCTCAGTGTCAGTGGCACTCAGACTAGGCCAGATCACCCTTTAGGCCCCAGATAGATTCCCCAACTCACTGTAATTTGTGTATGCTGTAGGGAAAGGCCTTAGATAGGGACCCTTTCCCCAGTAGTGTGTCAGTGAGAGACATCAGCAGCAGAACCCTGCACCTGTGGTAAAGTACAGCCAGCAGTCTGTGACCAGATTAAGGCTACCTTATCAGAGACTATTTTATAGGGGCACACTCCACCGGGAAACCCCTCCAGAGGCATCCACATATGGATCTGTATTTATATTATTTATATAGTATTTTTATATTATTTGTTATTTATATGATTACCACTTGTATTACTACTGTGAAGCGCTATGTACATTATGGTGCGATATAAATAAAGACATACAATACAATACAATCTGCGCAGAAGAGGATCCTGCAGATCGCGACATGGAACCACGTCGCAGATCCACGGACTCAGCTGCTCAGTTAACCTGGTCTGGACTGAGACCAGGGAGGTATTGTCTACATGTGCACCAACGGCAAAACACACTGTGGGTAGCGCTATCACACACACGCTCTTTGGGGAGGGTCTAGTCTGTGCACACTCAGGGGATAAGTGTCCAGGCACTCCAGTACTTTGGGGGTTCCACCCAGAAGGTGTTAGTGTGTGGGTGCGGCCTTGCATGGCCTTGTTATTCTTGTCGTGTACTATATGTGTTCAGTAAATACTGTTATAATATACCTGCGTGTAATTACTGTGTATATTGGTTCCACACACTCTTTGGGTGGGCCTGGCTCTGTGGACACTGGGGTGGTTAGGTGCCCAGGGCACCTCAGTACTTTGGGGGTTCTACCGGGGTGGTGTTACTGTGTGGGTATTGCATTGTGGGGCCTTGCATATATTGTGTTATATTGTGTGTGTGTTCAGTAAAGACTCCTGTTATATACTGTGTGTGTAATTACTGACGGTATTGGTTCCTGTGAGGGCTTATCCTGCTGCGCTAGGATCCCTCCCAGGTGGAGGCGCTGTAACCAGAGGAACGAGACCACCCAAGACTCCCAGCGGCGGAGGCCTAGGCCACCTGTAAGTCACACAGGTAATCATCAGCACGCATAGTTCCCTTAGACATGGGGAAAGGGGATTACATGTATATTATCTACAATAAGGAAATTTCTGCTTTATGGTCCCACAATCTAGGATTTTATATAAACTAGTGTTATATAATAATCTTATATAACAACAATATTCACCTCGAGTCTGTAATCATACATTGACCTTCCCTGAGTGATATTTCATGTAGCAAAGGTGTTATTACATAGTTACATAGTTACATGAGGTTGAAAAAAGACATCTGTTCATCAAGTTCAACCTATGCTAAATTTAGACGATGGATACTTTATCCTATATTTGTACTTACAGTATATTTTGGTCTAGAGAAAGCAAATAAAAACCCCAGTGACACATCTAATGATATCTCAAAAAGAGAAAAACAAATTCCTTCCTGACTCCAAATATTGGCAATCAGAATACTCCCTGGATCAACATCCTTCCCATGTTTACTTATTTGGTATATCCCTGTATACCTTTCTTTTCTAAAAAGATGTCCAACATTTCTTGAACAAATCTATTGTATCTGCCATCACGGTCTCCATGGGTAATGAATTCCACATTTTAATTGTCCTTTCTGTAAAGAACCATTTCCTTTGTTGCTGGTGACATCTCCTTTCCTCCAAACTTAAGGGATGACCCCGTGTCCTTTGTACTAACCTTGGGATGAATAGTTCTTTTGAAGGCTCCTTGTACTGTCTCCGAATATATTTGTATATAGTGATCATATCCCCTCTTAGATGCGTATTTTCTAATGTAAACAAATCTAATTTAGCCAATCCTCATAAATCAGATTATCAATCCCCTTTATTAATTTGGTGGTTCTTCTCTGCACTTTCTCTAGTTCCATAATGTCTTTTCTAAGGAGTGGTGCCCAAAACTATACTCAATATTCAAGGTGTGGTCTTACTAATGCCTTATCTGTAGCAGAACACTAACAAATTGAGTATCAATGATTAACACATCTTGGTAGGTCAGCATCTGAGGCATTGGAGTATCCCGGCGATCCTGGTAAATCTCGGGGTAAAGGATTCATTATTGCTCTTAATAATACAAGGCTGCAATGTAACAGACATCTGCACTAGTCCCTATGATATTGTGGAAGCATTTGCAATCTATTTAGTTGAGGCTGCAGTGTAAGCGCAAACAATTAGGAAATTAAGCCTCATGAGAGCTATCTTGGGGGGAAAACATAATCTGTTTTTGAAAATGTATACCGGCACTCTGACAGCGTTATGCGTCTCATTGTTCCTGGAGGTCAAATAGTCAGCTGTTTGAGTGACAGGATCTTTGCAGGGACCGTTTCATCAGCAAGCAGAGTCATGTGCCCGCTGCTCGTCTCTCATACCTAGCTTCAAATTGCTTAAATATTGTCTCAGACATGCAGGTTTTAATCTGGATATGCAGAGCAAGACATGCTGTGGGGAAATGTTTAATTGGCTCCCAGCAGAGCGGAGGCTGCTTCAATCGCACGGTTCCTTCCTCTAAAATTGGAGTCATCTTCACATCCTATGAATGCCCTCTGGTAGTTTAAATACAGCAGAACATGGCAGGAGTTTATTTCTTGTCCCAGAGTGGATGCGAGTGAAGGTCATTTTATCCTATTTTTATTAAAAATGGATAACTTACCTATTTAACTGCTAGCAAGTACAAGTATTTATACTTTACTCTCAGAATTCTATGTTGTGCTTCGGACACGTATTTAACTCGGGCTGATAGTGGGAAGTATAACTGAATAGCTGCAGACACCAAGACACAGAGGGATTTCTGCAACGCTGATGACAAATTGGGAGTAAAAACACAACAGGGCACGAGGAAATGCCAAGTGGTGCACTTTTTGTCTTTATCAGATCCTTAATTTAATTTCTATAGGAATGACTCAACTTGTAATGACATGAAATATACACACATAAAAATACTTATTAGAACATCATTTATAATTGATGTCCCTTGAAGACAGGAACAGGACTGGCTCGGACAGGTCTCTGGGTTCTTCTGGGTTGATGTAAGCGCCTCCAGCTGTGATGGAACCCACGGGGTGTGGGTGTCAGCCCCATCACTGCACGATCATACCCCTCCTGCCCAGGAACTGACACCAGAGGCAGAGGTATCTTTGAATGGATTTTATTGTAATGCATGCTGCAGCAGCTCTTATTTGCAGCACATCATCTTCTCCATTAGCCGCAGGAATTCTGGAAGGTGTATACCCATCAGTAGGGCTCTGATCCTGGTGGTCTCTAGGCCAGCCGGCCTAGAGTGAGCATGCTTGCCCCGCCATGGGGAAGTCTGACAGCTCCATCCTACCTCCTTGAGGAGCCACAGCCCAAGACTGCTAACCTTTAGCTACTCCCCTAGAAAACTGTGGAAGGGGCAGGCTCATGGACTGTACCCACCTTCAAGGGGCTGTACACAGGCCATGAGTCACCACCTACCTTCCTTCACTTTCAAGGGAAGCAGAAGGGGGTCACTGGCCCATAGATTAACCTGCTAATGCATAGCAGATACACTATGTGTTGAGAAACAGGTACTTATGGAACATACCCTGTAATACTATCTTTTCTTATATAGCACAGACAATCTATATCTACCTTTCTGTACACCGAGTTTTTATTGACACAATGAGTCCCTCCCTGCCCTCAAGACCTAATTTGGGGCCTGGTACACATGCATATATAGTGCCTTGCTATTGTAACAGTGAGCTGATAATACAGATGTAGCAAGCTGGATCTTACTTATTAATAATGATAATGTAGAATATCACAGATTTCAAAAGGATTCAATGGCAGTGATAACACAGAATATCACAATATATGCAACTATAACGCAACAGAGGTTAAAATAACCCCCAGTTACATCGCAGGCTCACCGGCATGAAAGGTAATTTTACCATTACGCTACCTCTTCAACACTAAAAGCTAGAAACATTGTTTTAAAATGTAGACATAGGCTGCGCTTATAGTGCCGGCGACAGCGATGCGACGGTGACATCACGCTGCAGTCGCTGGAAAAATCAAATTCACTTGACTTCCAGCGATCACGACCAAGCCGTCGCTTCTACTATAAGCGCACGTGACGGCGGCAATAAATTTGTTTTGCCGCGCCTTTGCCGGCCTTATAAGCGCAGCCTAATCTATCTACTACTCCTAACTATAATTGTACCCAAGTTATAATAAACTAAATTATCAGTCTTCGATTGAGCCACCTGTGCTGAAGCAGGGATATCCTGAAAACCTGACCTGTTGGTAGCTCTTGAAGACTAGAACTGGCCACCCCCGTGCTATTCCATGTGCGTTGTATTGTGCAGTGTCCAGAGGGTGAAAGGGGAGGGCATGAGTGATGAAATAGATTGCTTAGAAAGCGACTCTATGCATGAATAACGCTGACACAAGGGTGTCAGAGGTGGAGAGTAGTGATGGGTGATCTCTTCACTGAAGTTCGAATCCGGTGTGAAATGTGTTTTTTCGCATGTTCGACTTTTCGCGAATTTGTTGTAGTTCAAAAAAAAAAAAGCCTCTATTTTATATTTTTAATTATTGTATGAACAATCCAGCGAGAAAAAAAAACGAAAGCTCACGTGAAACTCAGCGGGTGCAGCAAAACAAAACCAAGATTTTTAAAGCTTAGCGAATCGGGGGGGGGGGAGGGGAAAGCAAAATAGAAACGTAGGCGGAATGACGCTTTCTGAAAAAAAACGTGTAAAAGCTCCAAGGGTAACGATCAATGCTGCTAAAAAGAAGCAGCCATAAGTAATACATTTTCATTCATTTCAAGGAGTTTGACACCGGAACATGCGGGTTAATAAGGTGAACAGTCAATATAGAATGCCAGGGGAGGCAAGGAGGGCTTTTTTAGAAACACTGTGGGGACAATACATGAGAAGGTAACTCACTCAGTCTCCCTCGGTTAGCCCCGGCTGTGCCCGGTGTGGAGTACGCACTACTCACGATCAACCACCGCCTGGCTCCCTAGAAGTCCAAATGCAACCCTGACGTTCAGAAGCGTCTCCCTGGAACATCCGGTGGTGAATGCAGATCCTCTCACGGTAGCAAAGGAAACAGGTAAAGATCAATATCCATCCGCTCCGTGAAAAAAATTGTAGAACTCACCAGCAAAGAGGTTAAAAACTAATTTATTAAACTACATAAAAAACAAAAAAAAACAAACAGTACAAAGAACTCTCCCACGCGTTTCACGCCCACTATGGCGCTTTTTCAAGGAGTAGTGAGATGGGGGAGGTCCTGAGTATTTAACACACATCCCAGTCATACAAGACAGCTGTTTGAAATAATTAATTAATCACTGTTAAGCATATCATATGTTTATCTCATTTGATTTATTTATTTATTTCACTCTTTTATTGTTATACATGTTATTCCCGTTGTCTGTTCTTTTGCAGGAAAGTTTTCTTCTTTATCTTCTTCTTTTCCTCTTCATTTTTTCTTTTTCTTACCTCTCTGTGTCTCGTTTCTATTCTTTCTGCAAGACAAGATTAATTAATTATTTCAAACAGCTGTCTTGTATGACGGGGATGTGTATTAAATACTCAGGACATCCCCCATCTCACTACTCCTTGAAAAAGAGCCATAGTGGGCGTGAAACGCGTGGGAGAGTACTTTGTACTGTTTGTTTTTTTTGTTTTTTATGTAGTTTAATAAATTAGTTTTTGACCGCTTTGCTGGTGAGTTCTACAATTTTTTTCACAGAGCGGATGGATATTGATCTTTACCTTTTTCCTTTGGAATGACGCTTTCACGTGAATTTTGAATGAAAAAAACATTTAAACTAATTTTCATGGGCTTGGGAAGAATAGGAAGAGTTTGTTGAAATGTGCGCTGACCAAACGTCGACATGGTTGCCCATCACTAGTGACAGGGTCCCTTTATCCGCCACCCAATCTGTTTTAGCCCTCCCTTCCCCCCAGACCCCATAGTTTTACCTCCAGTCCCATATATTCTTACTCCTCCCTCCCCCACACACAGCCCATAACTAGCCCCTCCCCCAGGTCCTTAACTAACCCCCCAGGTCCATAACTCCTCCATACCCCCCAAGTCCATAATGTATTAGTTGAATTATTGTTCACTTTAAGGGTTAAGGCTCTAGGGGGCCTACTAGTTTATACTTTCCCAGGGCCCACCAGTGCCTTACAGCGGCCCTGACTAGTGAAAAGCTAAAAGAGTATATTAGCTCAGTACAGGGTTGGTGTAAAGGTATTTAGCACCCTAGGTGAACCTTGAGCCTTGAGCCCTCCTCCCCCCAATTAACTTTCAGGTTTTTTTTCTAACTAACATTTTTTAAATGTTACACCTCATTTTTTTCTAACATTCATACCCTCTCTCCTTCATTCTCTCTCCCCCTCTCCTCCTGTTACTCAATCCCTCATTCTCTCCCTCCGTCATTCTCTCCCCCCCTCCCTTATTTTCTCTCCTCCTCCCTCCCTCATTCTCTCTCCCCCTCCCTCAATCTCTCTCCCCCCTCACCCCTCCCTCCCACATGCTCTCCCCCACTCTCATTTTCTCCCTCCCCTCCCTCATTATCTCCCACCCAACTTCATTCTTTCCCCCACCCTCATTCCCTCTGCCCCTCATTCTCTCTGCACCCTCCCTCATTCTTGCTCACCCTCCCCCATTCTCTCTCCCCTCCTCATTCTCTACCCCCTCCTCATTCATTCTCTCCCCCCATCCGCATTCTCTTGCCCCTCTCCCTCATCCTTTTACTGTTTTACCCCCCCTCATCCTCTTTCCCCCTCCCTTATCCTCTCCTCCTCTCTTATTCTCTCTAACCCTCCCTTATTCTCCCTTCCCCTCCTCCCTTATTCTCTCTCCGCCCCTCCCTCATCCACTCACCCCCCCCTCATTCTCTCTCCCTCTTCCCTCATTCTCTCCCCCCTCCTTCATTCTTTCTCCTTCTCCTTCATTCTCTCTCCCCCCTCCTTCAATCTCTCTCCCCTTGCCCTCATTCTTTCTCCCACCTCTCTCCTTGTCACTCTCTTCCACTCCCTCTCTCCCTGTCATTCTCTCTCCCTCCTCACACACACACAGGACAGCCACAGAAAACATACACACAGAGAACAAATACACACACACACATACACATACACACACAGAGACCGACACACAGCGTCACCTCGCTCCGGTCCATGCTGTTTCCTCCTCTGTTTGGCCATGCCCCCAGGCTCCTTATACCTCCTCCTGATCGGGTGCATTACCCAGCAGCAGCCAATCAAAATAAAGGAAACTGCCCAGCCCCCTAGCAACTGTCCTGCTCTCTCCCTGCTTTGGGAGATTGGGGAAATCCCCGCACTAAGCAAAATAGGGGAGTCTGCTCCCTCTCCCCCCACCCCACCAAATTCTGCCCCCTTGGACGGCCGCCTAGTTCATCTAATGGATAAACCAGCCCTGGGTAAGTAGCCTTTGAATCTGGTGAACCCAGTTTAATAGTGTCAGCTGTCCTTGCAACCTTCATCAAGTCACCTTATTTCCCTGTGACTCAGGCACCAAATTAGATGGTAAATTCTACTGGACAGGGACTCTCTGTGCCTATAAATTCTATGTACATCACTGCATACATTGTCAGCTCTGTATATTAAAATTGCACTGTCTTCACTAGTGCCATTGTGCCAATGTCATTCCCACACTCCTGTGTGTCTTTTGGTAAACACTATACTGTTGCTTTGTAACTTTTATTTCATCCTGATGAAAGTCCCCAAGACCAATGTTTTTGGAAGTGTCTCTTATCTAATTTGATATTCTGTACACTACATTTTATTAGTAATCCTGGCTTTATTTATATAAACTGTGATCAATTTACCCCCACATACATTTTAAAAAGTCCCCACATACATTTTAAAAAGTCGTATACATTAGGCAGGGAGACTTGGCAAACAGAGATACATAGGTCACCCTCTTACATCAACAGAAATATACACCAGCTCGTGTTTAGACGCGTAGGGGATGTATAAGGGACAATAACATTGGCTTTTTGACAAAGGAAAAAATAAATTGGGAGCTTGGAGGAAAACAATGAATTTCAAAGATTCGTCAAAATAAGAAAAACACACACCCAGGCGCAGCAATGTTATAATCATGATCAAAACTTTTCCACGTGCGCAAAAAAAATAATAATAAGCACATCTCAAAGATAAAAACTTGGCATGGATTAAGATTATAAAATGATATAATTGAGATTATATGCAAATAAGTTTCTTTTGAAATGTAAATGTGGTTTTATCTTCCATTTTAATGTATGCGCCACAGTCTGTCCTGTTGCTAATAGATTGGCATCTCCCTGTGTGCATCTATCGCTATGTGGCTGCATTCACTATCCAGTGCCCACACTTCTGCATGCCCAGGCCTGATCACATGTACTGTACTGTGCTTGTCATAGGCATTGTCTCCTTTTCTCCCTTCTCTGTCCTCCTGTCTCTAACATGGTATCTCTCGTCCTGTATCCTCCTCTGTGTAAATACTGTGCCTGCCCTTCCTCCCAGGCTTATCTCCCTCTCTTGTTATTCTATTGTGCATCCTTATCCAGCCCTTTCTGTTATCTGTCTAACTTTGTTTTCCATTTCCTCTCCAACTCTTCCCCTTTCCACCTCTTATCTCCGTCTTCTTTATCCCAAGGATTACTCCTAATATTTGGAGTGGCTGATGTCACCTGAGGACAAGCTTGAGAACAGCTTTACCTCTAAATTGAACGGGAAATGCATCATAAAATAAACAAACGTTGGGTTATAATATAAAAGTCATGTTTTATTTGCTTCAGTGTCCTGTTACTTACACCTGTGGTTGTGAGTCACTCTTTTTATTAGACACCAGGCAATTTTTATGACAAAAAGTATAAAAGTGTACAGGAAGGTGACCTTATTGTTACGAGGGAGATAGGAGCTTTGTATTAACAGATTATCATGTTAGTTTTTAAGAGTAAGGCACACGTATCAAGGAACAGTGGTGCATTTATGGGGCAAAATATCTGCACCATCTGTATCACAGCAAGAAATCCTATTGACATCAATAAGATTTTTTTCTTTGGTATATATGGTACAATTGTTTTGCCCCATAGTTGCTCCACTTATGCCTTGATACATATGCCCCATGTGACTTATAAACACCTCGAAAGGATAGGACTATATTCTGAAGCCAGGGCACGTTGGTATGAATGGCTCCCGATAGCATTAACACAGTTCCCTTTTAAATCACTCCAAGTCCTGTAATATTTCCTCCACTTTATTGGGAAAAGGTAGCAGGGTACAGATACTTGTGGATGGTGTGTAGTGGTGATTATTAGTTAGGAACCGGTAAAAAGAGATGGCCTCACCAAGGGTTATAAACAGAGAAAGGTTCTTTACTCACTGTCTCCAGGGTTGAAAAGAGGAAGTGAGGTGCGGTGTGGGCAAAGGAATAGTCTAGGGACAGACCATGTCTGAACAAACAGGAGGGGGGGCAGACTAGTCCATTCTGGTGAGGATCTCAGAGACTGCTGTAGCAGCTCACTGATGTCATGCTCGCAGGCAAGGAGTGCAACATTGTTGCAAGCCACGCAGGCACAGTATGTGTCTGCAGACTCCATGCAGCTGGGAATAAAATCTGACAGGCAGAAACTGCAAAGGAGAGAGGGGGGTGAGTCAGAAATGTGGCTCTTGTTCCATAACACTCCCCGTCTGGTATCTGTAGATACCACTATATGGCAAGCTATGTGGAACATATGTGCAATACATACAACATAACAATATACTGCAAAGCTCCATATTTCCATAGCAATGTGATACCGGCTGGTACCACTGGCATCAAAGTCCTTTGGCCAGGCCTTCCAGTAAGGGAAGCCAGGTGGGTGCGTAGCTCTTGGTTAGCTTGATGCACCACAATGTCTCTTAAAAGTCCACGGCACTGGTAACCAGTTTTTCCCCATCACAGTCCGATTTGGGCATTAGAAGGATAGTCTCTGTAATGGGTCTTAGGAAGGTTTTAACGATCCCATTCTGGGCCACTCGTACTTCCACTTTGCGAACCCTTTCGTCTTCGCTTGGGATAGTTCTTATTATAAGTCCCATGGGCCATTCATTTCTTGCCACCTGTTTATCTTTCAACAAGACCACATCCCCCACTTGGATATCTGGTTTTACTGTTTGCCATTTGTGGCGTTCTTGAAGTGTCACCAGATACTCGCGTCTCCAGCGGTCCCAAAATGTGTTGGCCAAGTACTGCACCTGTCTCCACTGTCGTTTGTACATATCCTTAGAATGGAAATTTTCGACTGGTGTGGAGATGTTCCCTACTTTCTGGGTTAACAGCATTGCTGGTGTCAGAATACTTGGCGATTCTGGATCTGTTGACACTGGGATCAAGGGCCTAGCATTGACTATTGCTGATATTTCGGCCATGAATGTGGTTAGCACTTCGTGAGTGAGTCGAGTCAGATCGGTTTTTAGCATTATAGAATCCAAGATACGCCGAACCACTCCGATCATGCGTTCCCATGCTCCGCCCATGTGAGAGGAGTGAGGGGGGTTGAATGTCCACGTGCACTCTTGGTCGCGCAGGTATCTTTGGATACTATTGTTTCTATTGTCTTTAGTGTCCATTTGTAATTCATTGCATGCTCCAACGAAATTGGTGCCACAATCGGAGCGTATTTGTTTAACTGGTCCTCTGACGGCAAAGAACCTTCTGAGGGCATTTATGAAGCTTGAAGCATCCATAGATTCTATAACCTCGATGTGTATAGCTCGTGTGCTCATGCAGGTGAAGAGTACCGCCCATCGTTTGCTGTTTGCTAGTCCGCCCCTAGTTCTACGCGAGATGACCATCCAGGGCCCAAATACATCGAGTCCTACATAGGTAAAGGGGGGTTCCGTATTAAGTCTGTCGACAGGTAGATCCGCCATCCTTTGGTCTTGGCTTTTGCCTCTCAGCATTCGGCACCTAACACATTTGTGGAGATTACTGGCCACGCACCTTTTCATGCCAACGACCCAAATGCCCGCCGCCCTAATGGCGCCTTCGGTGAAGTGTCGTCCCTGATGCATGACTTGTTCGTGGTAGTGGCGCACCAACAAAGTGGCGATGTGATGCCGGCCAGGGATGATGAGAGGGTTGCTTTCCTCCCTGCTCAGTTGGGACTTATTGAGGCGGCCTCCTACTCTCATGAGGCCGTCGTTGTCGATGAAGGGATTCAACTTCCAGAGTGGACTGTTTTTGTGAACACTCTTCTTTCCGCGAATGCAATTGATCTCTTCCGCATACGTTTCTCTTTGAACATGACTGAGAACAGTTTCCTTAGCCTTTGTAATTTCCTTTACGGTGCGCAGCTCTTTACAGATGTGCCAGCCGTGGCAGCCGGTAGTTTTACCATCTGATGTCTGACGGAAGGTGGAGGCTATATGCCCGAGATGGGCTACTGCTCGCAGAAGGGCCGTCCATCTTGAGAAGCGTTGGAATCGATGTGATCCGAATGCGTTTTTGTGCGATACATTGGTGAGTACCACGGATACTTGTGGGGGCCTTATCTCCGTATCCTTTTCGGGATCCACGAGTCCAAAATCGTCAACTGGGGTTGGTAGCGTTTCCGCAGGCTGCGCAAGAAACATTGGTCCTGTGAGCCACGACGTATTCTGCAGTTGAGATGCGGGTACTGATCTGGTGGCGTGATCTGCGGGATTTTGCTCTGTGGGCACGTGGTGCCATTGTTCTGGTTGGGTTGACTTCCTGATTCTTTCTACGCGGTTAGCTACGTATACGTAGAATCTCCTTTTCTTATTGTAGATGTATCCCAGTACCACCTTGCTATCTGTGTAGAGTTTGACGGCATCTGGTTTGCTGTCCATCTCATTCTCGATAAGCTCCGCCAGTTCTACTGCTAACACTGCACCACACAGCTCTAGTCTGGGTATAGTATGGTCGGGTTGTGGCGCCAGCTTAGCTTTGCCAAGGATGAACCTGATGTGGCAACTTCCATCCACGTCCGTGGTTTTTAGGTAGGCCACCGCTGCTATAGCTTTGGTGGAGGCATCTGAGAACACGCAAAGCTCTTTGCTGTGTGCGGCGGTGAGAGATATAGGTGAATAGGGGCGTGGGATTTGAAGTTGCTCGAGGGCCTTCAAGGAGTATTTCCACGTTTCCCACTCTTTCCGTTTTTCTGGAGGTAGTGGGGTGTCCCATTCCTGTTTTTCGAAGGACATTTCTCTGAGGAGGGATTTCCCTTGTATAGTGACAGGAGCCACGAATCCTAGCGGGTCGTAGAGACTGTTAACGGTGGACAGGACTCCGCGACGTGTGAAGGGTTTTTCTTCGATGGCTACCTGGAACGTAAAGGTGTCTGTTTTAAGGTTCCAGCTTATCCCTAGGCTCCGCTGTATGGGAGGCGTGTCGGTCCCCAGATCCAAATTCTTGAGATCTGGTGCTTGATCATCTGCATGGAACGCCTTCATCACTGTGGCACTGTTGGAAGCTATTTTGTGCAACCTTAGGTTGGCTTTTGCTAACATCTTTTGTGTCCTCTTGAGTAGATCTACGGCTTCTTCTTCGGTGGGAACTGATTTTAATCCGTCGTCCACATAGAAGTCTCTTTCGACGAAGCTCCTGGCGTCTTTCCCGAACTCTGCTTCTCCGTCTTGGGCCGTTCTTCTGAGGCCGTAGGCTGCCACTGCAGGTGATGGGCTGTTCCCGAAGACATGTACTTTCATGCGGAACTCCGTGATTTCTTTTTCTATGTCGTCATCTTGGTACCACAGGAATCTTAGGTAGTTACGGTTGTCTTCTCGCACAAGGAAGCAGTGGAACATCTGTTGAATGTCTGCGGTTACAGCGATAGGTTCCTTGCGGAAGCGGATCAGCACTCCCAGAAGACTGTTTGTCAGATCCGGCCCGGTGAGGAGAACATCGTTTAGGGAGACTCCCTGATGCTGGGCACTGGAGTCGAATACCACTCGGATTTGGCCAGGTTTCTGGGGGTGGTAGACGCCAAACGACGGGAGGTACCAGCATTCTTCGCCTTCTTTCAGTGGGGGCGCCGACTCTGCATGGCCACTGTGGAAGATTTTTTGCATGAAGGCCACAAAGTGTTCCTTGGTCTCCGGTTTCCTTTGTAGGTTACGGCGGAGCGAAGCGAGCCTAGACATAGCATGGTCTCTGTTGTTTGGGAGGCGTCTTCTTGGCGAGCGGAAAGGTAGTGGGGCCACCCAACTGCCCAATTCGTCCTTGAAGAGCTCCTTATCCATTAACCTCAAGAATTCTTTGTCTTCCATTGATGGCGCCTGTTTGTCGTCGTCCTTTGTTGTCTGGAACACTGTACTCCCTAGGTCATCGGGGTATTTTCTTGCCACAGGCGCGTCTCCGTAGTTCCTTTTGGTCTCGAGCTTCTCGTGGACCTGAAAGTGGTTCGGACAAGGTTTGAAGTGGGATATACGACCGTTTTCCAACAAGTTCGTCTGTAGGGCGCCTACGTTGTCGGGTCCTCGTATCCTGTCTATGCATACTTCTCCCACTACCACCCATCCTAGATCGAGCCTTTGAGCGCTTGGGCCGTTGTGGTCCCCATTTCGCTGTTCGCGGATCTTGTGTGCTCTCATGATGTCTCTGCCAAGTAGCAGCAGGATCTGGGCATCTTCGTCTAGAGGTGGGATATGATCGGCAATGGTTTTTAGATGGGGATGGTGTCGCGCCACGTCTGGCGTGGGGATCTCAGTCCTATCTTCTGCCATGTGATTGCACTCGATGAGTGTGGGAAGGGGCATGCTCACTTTGCCGTCTATTGAGCATATGGTGTAGCCATTCACTCTTCTCCCTGTAGTCTCCATTCGCCCTGCGCACGTTCTGAGAGTGTAAGGAGAAGTACTGTCTTGTATGTTGAACATATCGAAGAATTCTGACCTGACCAGCGATCGGTTGCTCTGGTCGTCGATGATTGCATACATCCGTTTGGCTCTTTGGGGTTGTCCCTCTGGGTGCACTGCTACCAGACATATTTTAGAGCAAGATCTACCGTCGTTTCCTTCTCCGCATACTTCTGTGCATTTGGATGCTACTGACGTCGGGGGGGGTGTGTCTCCCACTTCTTCCTCCCCGCCCTGCTTTGTCGGAGGGTTAGGGGCTTTGCTTGCTTTGGGCTTCATAGCTTCCGGGTGTAGAGCGGCTATGTGCCTGTCGCTATCGCACTCTGTGCATTTCATAGCTTCTTTGCAGTCCTTGAATAAATGAGTTGTGGAAGCACAACATTTGAAACAGGCTCCCCATTCCCTGAGTAGGTTCTTTCGCTCCTCTATGGGTTTCATCCTGAATCCGAAGCACTTGTTAAGTGGATGCGGCTTTTTGTGGATAGGGCATTCTTTGTTAAGGTCCCTTGGTTTTTTGTCCCTGTCGGCCGTCTGGCTGGGACTCGCGTGGGTCGTAGGGGGCACGTCCGTCCTGTGGACCGAGATGGGTGTTCTGGAGTCCTTGCACCTTGCTGTTGACCTTTCGTTCCTCGGGTGGCTGGCGCTGGATGTGGTTTGCGCACCTAAGATGAAGCTGGGGTCGTTTCTTGTCTTTGCCGCTTCGCAGATGAAGCTCACGAAGAATGAGAATGGGGGGAAGACAACCTGCTTCTCCCTTTTGTATTTGGAACCTTGTGAAAGCCACCTTTCTTGGAGGTTGAAGGGTAGCTTCTCCAGGATGGGTCTCACTCCACGAGCTGAATCTAGGGCGTTGAGACCTATTAAGGAATGGTCTTTCCTTGCGAACTCCAGTTCTTGCAGCAGGTCTCCAAGATCTCGTAACTTCGAGTAGTCTTTATTCGTGATCTTGGGGAAGCTCTCGATTCTTTTGAAGAGTGAATCCTCGACTGCTTCAGGGCTGCCATAGGTCTCTTCTAGCCTTTCCCACACTAGGTCCAGACCTACTTGGGGTTGATGTGCATTTGCCGTCCGAAGTCTCTGCGCTTGCTCCCTGGATACGTTCCCCAAGAACTTAACTAACAGGTTGAGCTCTTCCCTTGCTGAGAAGTCCAAGCTGTCGATTGCGTCTTTGAACGTGAACTTCCACGTCCGGTAGTTCTCAGGGCGGTCGTCGAAGCTGATGAGTCCTGCGTGCACCAAGTCGCGCCGGATCATGTACTTGGCTATGTCTGTCAGACCTGAGACGTCGGCGCGTTTGCCCCGTTCTGAGGTAGTTGCTGGGACGGTCTGTGCGGTCGCCTCTTCCTTGGCGTGGACGCGTGATGGCTGCTGGCCAGTGTGAGGGGCTGTTTTCTCCCGCGTGGGTGTACCTGGATTACGAGCCTGTTGTGGTGCATCCGTGTGCGCTCTGGCGTGTGGATCACTGTTGCGGCTGTGGCTATCCCAGGCAGCGTGTGCCATTGACGGAGCAACGTCTTCTCCTCGTGGTCCTAGCGAGTCTTCGTTGTCTGTGGTGTCGCTCCCTCCGTGTTGAGATGGTGCGCTGGTGTTTACACTGAAGAGGCTCCTTACGTAGTCTTCAGTGCGTTGGGCTGGATCCTCTGAGGCTATCCGTCTGTACGGTAGCTCCCCGCCGTCCTGTCTCGCAGCTGCTTCCAGGACTTCGGCTTGGGCTATGGCGGCAGCGGCTTCCTTCTCTTGATTGAGTGCCTCTAGATCCGCGTCTAATTTGGCTCTTTCTGCCCTTACGGCTGCCTCTCTTCGACCATATTCGGCCCTGGCACGTGCGGCCTCTGCGGTGGCTCGCGCCTTGGTAGCGCTCGCGCTTGCGCTAGACGCGCGAGATTGCACTGATCTTGCTGACCTTGATGAGTGTCTGGATATGCTTGAGCGCTGCGATGCAGTTTCCAGCAAAAGGTCTTTTCTCTGGTCTTCGGCCTCAGTAATAGTGGTCTGCACGAAGCCGTCACGCTCCAGGTCAGTTGCCTCCTGCTGGTCGCGTTCGCTGAGGCTTTCCTCTGTGTTAATTCTTTTTAGGTAGGCGAGATATGTTTGTGACAGCATTTGGTAACGTTTGTGACTTGACCTCAATTGGGCTATAGCTTGCCTAATTTGTTTCTCCTGATCACTAGTGCTTGCAACGTTACATATTTCACGACCAGTGTCCTCCCAGGCCTTCTCTAACCTTTCGCGGTGTGCTTCAATGTCGCTCTCATATTTTTCGCGGGCCTTTTGTGTCAGTGTGACTGTCCGTTTAGGCCTTGCGCCTGCCTGCGCCTGTTGCAGTTGCGCAGCGGTCTCTGTGTCTGAGAGATCGCTTTCCTGCGTGATGTCTGGTGAGGCTCTGAGTTCTGCCATGCTGTAGGTGTGTGTAGGCCTTTGCCAGTGCGTGTGGCGTGCGGTCTTTTACCTGTCAGCGATGGGCGTCTGTCTCAGATGATGCCGAGCGGTGTCCTGCAGCGTGCAGCGTTGGGGTAGCTGTACTTACAGATGTCCGTTGGCTCCTCACTGTGGGGCTGAGCAGCGGGTGGACTCAGACAGAGAGAAAGGCAATTAGTAATTGTGAGAGAAGCACTGTTTGTAGCAAGGCTGTGTGCAGTTTGCTGTATAAAGCTTGCTGCCCTGTCTGGCAGAGTGAAGCTGCTGCTTGTCCTGGGGTGCAGAGACTATTCTGTATAGCATAGAGTCTTTGAGTAGTAGCTGCTGTGTGATTCCTTTGTGTAGTATTAGCAAAGTAAGGCTGCTCACTGTCTTTGCATAAAGCTGTGGTAGTTTGCTGTGTAGAGGCTTGTGGCTCTGTGTAGCAACGTGCTTGTGCAATGTGGTGAGAGACTGCTGTTTATATATTTGCTACGTAAGCTGCTCGCTTGTATCTTTAGCATAAAGGCTGTGGGTAGCAGCTCCTCTGTGTGTATTTCCCAAGGCACACGGTCCTCTTTTTACTATTCTGAAGCCAGGGCACGTTGGTATGAATGGCTCCCGATAGCATTAACACAGTTCCCTTTTAAATCACTCCAAGTCCTGTAATATTTCCTCCACTTTATTGGGAAAAGGTAGCAGGGTACAGATACTTGTGGATGGTGTGTAGTGGTGATTATTAGTTAGGAACCGGTAAAAAGAGATGGCCTCACCAAGGGTTATAAACAGAGAAAGGTTCTTTACTCACTGTCTCCAGGGTTGAAAAGAGGAAGTGAGGTGCGGTGTGGGCAAAGGAATAGTCTAGGGACAGACCATGTCTGAACAAACAGGAGGGGGGGCAGACTAGTCCATTCTGGTGAGGATCTCAGAGACTGCTGTAGCAGCTCACTGATGTCATGCTCGCAGGCAAGGAGTGCAACATTGTTGCAAGCCACGCAGGCACAGTATGTGTCTGCAGACTCCATGCAGCTGGGAATAAAATCTGACAGGCAGAAACTGCAAAGGAGAGAGGGGGGTGAGTCAGAAATGTGGCTCTTGTTCCATAACAGACTATGGATTAATATGTAAATGGTGCATTGTATGTGTATTAAAAATATAGTGCAATCACAAGAGATGATTCCATTTGCTAGACATATTTCGAAGTACGTGGTAGGGTGCTGGGATCCAGAGACAGTGAACAGATAAATACAAAAGTAGTGGGCGAAAATGGGAGGCTGTGGAAATCCTATAATATATGATATTCAGTACGGTGGTACAATGTGAGGTGGTCAGTACGGTGGTACAATGTGAGGTGGTCAGTACGGTGGTACAATGTGAGGTGGTCAGTACGGTGGTACAATGTGAGGTGGTCAGTACGGTGGTACAATGTGAGGTGGTCAGTACGGTGGTACAATGTGAGGTGGTCAGTACGGTGGTACAATGTGAGGTGGTCAGTACGGTGGTACAAAGAGGTGGTCAGTACGGTGGTACAATGTGAGGTGGTCAGTACGGTGGTACAATGTGAGGTGGTCAGTACGGTGGTACAATGTGAGGTGGTCAGTACGGTGGTACAATGTGAGGTGGTCAGTACGGTGGTACAATGTGAGGTGGTCAGTACGGTGGTACAATGTGAGGTGGTCAGTACGGTGGTACAATGTGAGGTGGTCAGTACGGTGGTACAATGTGAGGTGGTCAGTACGGTGGTACAATGTGAGGTGGTCAGTACGGTGGTACAATGTGAGGTGGTCAGTACGGTGGTACAATGTGAGGTGGTCAGTATGGTGGTACAATGTGAGGTGGTCAGTACTGTGGTACAATGTGAGGTGGTCAGTACTGTGGTACAATGAGGTGGTCAGTACAGTGGTACAATGTGAGGTGGTCAGTACGGTGGTACAATGTGAGGTGGTCACTACAGTGGTACAATGTGAGGTGGTCAGTACGGTGGTACAATGTGAGGTGGTCAGTACGGTGGTACAATGTGAGGTGGTCAGTACGGTGGTACAATGTGAGGTGGTCAGTACGGTGGTACAATGTGAGGTGGTCAGTACGGTGGTACAATGTGAGGTGGTCAGTACGGTGGTACAATGTGAGGTGGTCAGTATGGTGGTACAATGTGAGGTGGTCAGTACTGTGGTACAATGTGAGGTGGTCAGTACTGTGGTACAATGTGAGGTGGTCAGTACGGTGGTACAATGTGAGGTGGTCAGTACGGTGGTACAATGTGAGGTGGTCAGTATGGTGTTACAATGTGAGGTGGTCAGTACGGTGGTACAATGTGAGGTGGTCAGTACGGTGGTACAATGTGAGGTGGTCAGTACGGTGGTACAATGTGAGGTGGTCAGTACGGTGGTACAATGTGAGGTGGTCAGTACGGTGGTACAATGTGAGGTGGTCAGTACGGTGGTACAATGTGAGGTGGTCAGTACGGTGGTACAATGTGAGGTGGTCAGTACGGTGGTACAATGTGAGGTGGTCAGTACGGTGGTACAATGTGAGGTGGTCAGTACGGTGGTACAATGTGAGGTGGTCAGTACGGTGGTACAATGTGAGGTGGTCAGTACGGTGGTACAATGTGAGGTGGTCAGTACGGTGGTACAATGTGAGGTGGTCAGTATGGTGGTACAATGTGAGGTGGTCAGTACTGTGGTACAATGTGAGGTGGTCAGTACTGTGGTACAATGAGGTGGTCAGTACGGTGGTACAATGTGAGGTGGTCAGTACGGTGGTACAATGTGAGGTGGTCACTACAGTGGTACAATGTGAGGTGGTCAGTACGGTGGTACAATGTGAGGTGGTCAGTACGGTGGTACAATGTGAGGTGGTCAGTACGGTGGTACAATGTGAGGTGGTCAGTACGGTGGTACAATGTGAGGTGGTCAGTACGGTGGTACAATGTGAGGTGGTCAGTACGGTGGTACAATGTGAGGTGGTCAGTATGGTGGTACAATGTGAGGTGGTCAGTACTGTGGTACAATGTGAGGTGGTCAGTACTGTGGTACAATGAGGTGGTCAGTACGGTGGTACAATGTGAGGTGGTCAGTACGGTGGTACAATGTGAGGTGGTCACTACAGTGGTACAATGTGAGGTGGTCAGTATGGTGGTACAATGTGAGGTGGTCAGTACAGTGGTACAATGTGAGGTGGTCAGTACGGTGGTACAATGTGAGGTGGTCAGTACGGTGGTACAATGTGAGGTGGTCAGTACGGTGGTACAATGTGAGGTGGTCAGTACGGTGGTACAATGTGAGGTGGTCAGTACGGTGGTACAATGTGAGGTGGTCAGTACGGTGGTACAATGTGAGGTGGTCAGTACGGTGGTACAATGTGAGGTGGTCAGTACGGTGGTACAATGTGAGGTGGTCAGTATGGTGTTACAATGTGAGGTGGTCAGTACGGTGGTACAATGTGAGGTGGTCAGTACGGTGGTACAATGTGAGGTGGTCAGTACGGTGGTACAATGTGAGGTGGTCAGTACAGTGGTACAATGTGAGGTGGTCAGTACGGACAAAAACAGCTGTTACATTTCTATGGAGCGCATCATTTCCATGGTGACCTGCTTCTTTGTCATTAATTCAGTCCGAATCCAAAAACCGGTAACATAACATAATTACAGACTTCCCTTTTGAACGAAGAAATATAAAAGGGTTAGTAATATTGTATTTCAGCAAGTTTCAATACTATGAAAAGATAGGAAATAGTTACTTTTTGATTTAGAGGCTTTTCTGCTGCCTTAAGTGAAGGAAATGTGGGGATCTTGAGAGATGTGGGCTTATAGTTTTCATTTTTGCATATATGGACAAGTCGCAGCAATAAACTATAAACATTGACATTACTGTTTATTGGGCGAGCTTACCCATTTGTGGATCCTGGTAACATACAGATGTCGATGTCTTCCAAGTGAAGGGAGCGCAGGAAGTTCACAGCGTGGATATGAAAAATAAGAAAGATACAATAGTGCGGCCAATATAATGATGAATTCTTATATGTGTATATAAATCAGTTCGACTCACGAATTCTCCTCAGGCATATGTCATATCAGAGATACAATCTCTCTCTGATGGGAGCAGTGGTGATAGACCTCAGTATGTGTCTCCAAGAGATGCTGCGGTGGTCTTCCCGTTCGTCTACAAAATGAAGAGAAAAACTCGAATGGTATAGTATGTCTAGAACTATATTGTAAAGTGACAAGAAGATGTGGAAATGCACACGCATTTCACATGAGAAAAATGCGCATTGAACGAATGATGGGTCCGTGGCGTCTCTGTTGCTGATCTCCGCCGGCACGCGTATCACTTCCGCATTCCTACATCACTTCCGGTGACGTCTCAACTGAGGGCGGAAGCAGCTCGACTCGGCTGGTCCGGTTGCCAGGACTCCATTCACCAGATTCTACGCGTTTCGCCGGAGCTTCTTCAGGAATCGTATCATGTCTGATCTCATCATGGTATATAAAGGCTTCTACCCTAATCAATCAATTAACTTAATTATGTGTCACAAAAATCACCATTTGTTCAATGTAAAGTTCGAATATTATCATTGTTCAGAAGTAATGTCGCTCTGAGCATAGTGACGTTTCCAAAAATTGTACAAAACTTGTAATGTGTGAATAAATGGGTATATAACATGGAATGATATATCACATAATAGACTAGGCTATGAGAAGTGGGCATTAGCTATGGATATACAATTTACAAACTGAGAATACATATATAGACAATTCTAAAATAACATAATCTATTAACACTATAATAACAATTTAATCAATTAATATAAATGGCGCATCTAAAAATCGGCGCAAGCCTAAAATGGAGAAGAGCAAGGGAAAACAGGGGAGCATTGTAAGTGGACTGCATTAATACATGACATATATCCTTATATGAAAATAAAGATATCGCAATACCAAGAGAGAAGAGAAGAAAGTGCATATGTGCAAGGCAGTGGGTATTGATTTACTTTGAATCTATCATTTAAAATATGATTACAATTATGATTAAAAGATTATTAAATAATAAAAGCCCCAATATCAATATCCACATGTAATCCATTGGGGACTAGGTATGCATTTTATGGATCCAAAACGTTTCTCGTTTGGCCAACTGGTTAAGCCATAAAATGCATACACTAGGAACGTCTGTAGAGGATTTTTTGAGCTGCTTTACAACTATTATTAAACAAGATTTACATGTTATTGGTGGAGTTTCAATAATTATATATTATTTACAATTTTGTGCTATCACTACTGTGTTGTAATATTTGTTCACTTCACTTTATATTTCATAATTAGATTGTAAGCTCCTCGGAGCAGGGACTCCTTCCTTAATGTTACTTTTACAGTATGTCTGAAGCACTTATTCCCATGATCTGTTATTTATATTTGTTATTTATATGACATGTATTACTACTGTGAAGCGCTATGTACATTTTATGGCGCTATACAAATAAAGACATACATACATACATATCCATTCACGTGCACATTTGTTCATTTGCACTGTTTGCACTTTATTGAATTGTTTGCACTAGCACTGTATATTCTCCACTCATTCGGCTTACCAGGAGCGCCCAATTACACACCTTCCGGTTCTGAACATACAGATGTAGCAGACTTCATTTCACTCGCTAATAACACAACATATCGTGTTATAATGCACAATATCACCGAGATTCCATGGGACTCAATGGCAGAGATAACAAAGAATATCACAGAATACCCCTTCCATAATGTTCCAATGGGAGCAAGAACCTTTGCTGCATCTGTAATAGGCCTGCTTTACCTGTGATTGCAGAGGGATAAATAATAATACATTCATTAAGGGATGTTACGACCACAAATTTGCGCTTCTGCATATGCTGTTGGTGCAATATAAATAAAAATATACATACAGTACTTACCCTACTTCATCACTTGCTTTGTACTTGTTTGGGGTTTCCCTAGGACTATCCCACTCTATATACAGTAACTTGTTCCCATCCCATTTGACCTCCTTGACTTTATTATTTTCTTTTCTTCATGAGTCATTTTTCCTGTTAAACTTCTTTTCCTGATCTCCTTTATCTCCATTATCCATAGAAGAGATAGGACCTACGGTATCATTTTGGACAAGATTCCATCATTTTTAACCTACTTTGTACGTGTAGTGATATATGATAACAGCTGGATGTTTCCCCATCCATTTTGGTAACTACGTGTGTTTGCATGGTGACTACCTGACTCAGGAATCTATTACAACCCAGTCTGTCCCTTCATACCCGGCCTCCCCAAGCAGCATGTTCACTAATAGCCTTGCTCAGTTTCAGACACAGAATGCAGTCTCACCCTTACTGTGAAAGGTCATTATAACACGGTCTGTGGTCATTCTGCACTGCAACAAAGAATGCAAATTAGTAATAATAGCTGCTGACCCCTTTTATCTGGCGTATTTCAAACAGTTCATATAACCTGAAAACTATTTTCTGTTGCATGCTTCGAAGTGTTAAAACAGCTGTACCATCTACTTGCCCATTGCTTATTAAGTAACCACATAGGCAGTATCATTCGAATATACCACCACGGCCCACATATTACAACACTAACCCCCAGATTCATCAAGCTCTCTTACAGGTTAACGCTCAAAAAGGCATTAACTCCTATTAAAGTGAATGGGTTTTACCCGTTTAGGTGCATTAACCCGATAGATTACCCGCTAAATTGGTTTTGAAGATAAAGGTCCGAGACTCCACAAAGCTCTGTTAAACCAGGACTGGTAAAGTGACATTACCTAAAACAGGAGCGGGCGGGCGTCATGGTCCCGGAGATTACATGGTATTCTGACAGCTAATCATGTACACAAATAGCGTCCAAACTACATCTCATTTGCATACGCTTAATGTGAGCTGAAGTAGGGATTTTGCTGAAGTCGAAAGAGAAAGGAGTGGAGAGGGAAATAATGCCGGGGGAAAAGGTTACTGTATGTTATTTAAATTATGCTTTTCTGTGACATTACAGCCAATCAGACGCTGCGGAAGCCTTATTTCCGTGTGTCTGAATGGGAGTTATGCTAAGTTTCAGTATAATTTAAATACCATAATGTTAGATTAGTGGAGAAGGAGTGGCTCAGTGAGTAAAGACACTGACTGGCACTTGAGAGTTTGAAGCAGGGGAACCTGGTTCAATTCCTGGTGCCAGCTCCTTGTGACCTTGGGCAAGTCACTTTATCTCCCTGTGCCTCAGGCACCAAAAACATAGATTGTAAGCTCCACAGGGCAGGGACCTGTGCCTGCAAAATGTCTCTGTAAAGCGCTACGTATAACTAGCAGCGCTATACAAGAACATATTATTATTATTAAATCCCCATGATAATCTTAACAGACTTTAGTGACTGTGATCTTATAATATAGCCTCATTTGCTTATCATTATCAATGACATTCGGTGTAGTTAATGCAATGCTCAGGGAAAAACATGGCTTAATCTTATGTTATTGTCCTCTGATGATACACTGTTAGTTAAGTCAGGGGTGCGCAAACTTTTGCTGCTGATCTCCCCCAGTGCTCGCGCCTCCCTTTACCTTTGTGCCGGCGTCGAATGACGCAGCGGAGTCATGTCACATGACCCCGCGGCGTCATTTGACGCCATGGTGATGTGTCGCCCGAAGCCAGCTGAATCAAGGTAAGTGAAGTTTCAGAGGCCTCGCGCGTTCCCCCGGTATTTAATTCAAATGCCATGGGGAAGAGCGAGGGGCCTCTGTAACCGCCGCGCCCCACAGTTTGCGCACCCCTGAGTTAAGTCATGTTAAATTAGGTTAGGTTAATGCCAAATGAAGTGACAAGTAGCTTTGTGGATCTGGACCTTTAAGCTAAAAGAATACGCTGAATATTTAGCAAAGTATTGTTGGCCGTTCTGGCAGCAAAGGGGTTAAAAGAATTTCAATCCATGGTATTAATTTGTGGGGGAGAGTACCCTGCGAATCTAGTTACTTTACATTTGGTGGGTACTGCAATGATTTGCTAAGAAATGTACTGCGAGAGCCTCCAGATACACAAGGTTTTATAATGACTTTCACATATCTTCTTCCATGCTGTCCCAGCATATGCTGTAAATCGGTGCATGTTATAGAGGCAATGTCTTGACACCCACTCTATTGCACTGCAGACTGTATGGGCAATATATAAATAAATATTAATCATTAATAATAGGTATTTTACTGATCTCCTTTGCAATTCCAGGCACAATAGGTTTAGCTGAAACTGAAATATTAGGAAATGCATCCAGCTGAAAAATGATCTCCAACAACAATGTTCTGGAACCGTAGCAACAAACAGCGCGCTGTTTAATCCGACTCACACATATGGGGGGACAGTTAAGTATAGAGCTGTCTTCTGCACACAGACACATTCTGTTCAGCCTCAAGTTCTTTGCCCAATTTTTCTGTCTGGTCTGGGGGCAGCCAGAATAAACAGGCTTCCTAGTGAGCTCATTTGGAAGGATAGGCTTATTCTGAATATGTGCTCTTTCACAGTGTCACTGAAATTTATGTGCTCCAAAGCAGACTTGGTCAACGCCAGTCTTCTTTTGCAAACATGGCTCATTTAGTTATTGGGATTCCGGTGTTACATTTGGGTCCCTCACTTTTATAAGGAATTGGTATCAACCAACGTGTGTGTTTTCAATTAAATAAATAATGTCGGTCATTTTGCATGGAACGACGGCTACATAGCTTTTACTTTGAAAGAGATTCGATGTCTGACTGAGCCACTGATGGAGCCATCTGTGCTGAAGCAGGGATATCCTTAACACCTGACCTGTTGGTGGGGACTGGAGTTGGCCATTCCTGGTCTACACTATGCCAGCTATCGTCAACATATCAATAACTGTGGAACCCCTCAAATGTGTATTGTGACTCTGTGGGACACCAGCCTACAAATACTGCAGTAGATCATACTATTTATTTCCTTTAATTAAACAGATTTCTTTATATATCATAAGTATTTGATAGCATTGAATAACCTTCCCAATTTAAAATATTACATTAAAACTATAGATAAAATTATGATGTCCTAAAAGGTTAAAAAGGAAAAATCTGCCACTACATATTTGATTCCCCGCGGTTATACGTAAGAAATGATACTTTGAAGATTGAAAAAACTGCGGAGTGTATCCAGGTTCGCCAACATTGGACACATGGAAGTAGGTACACCTTAGTTCCTCCGTCCAGGGGTGCACACACTGGGGGGCGCACCCCTGAGATTTTTCTAGGGGCGCGAGGCAGTTGCAGAGGCCCCGCGGTCTTTCCCAAGGCATTTAAATTAAATGCCTGGGGACCGCACGAGGCCTCTGCAACTCAACGTACCGAGATTCAGAGGCTTGGTGTGACGCGTCACCATGGCAACACGGCGGCAGATGACCCCGCAGCATCATTTGACGCTAGCAAAAAAAGGTAAGGGGGGCGCGAGCACTGAGGGGGAACAGGCAGGGGGGCAAATCGCCAAAAGTTTGCGCAACCCTGCCTTATTCATTATTGAATATCAGACCTTAGAAGCATATGTTACAATGCAGAAAATGCAGATTCCACAGGGATTAGTGGTGAATCTCAGTACTCTGCAGCCTTCTAATTATACATAAATAGCATCACAATGGATGCCACTTAAATAATAATAATAATATGGGTATCTCAGATATTTCATTTTGCATAGATACCGAAAAGCCTCTATATATTGCAAGGCTAGATTACAAATATATATTTTACATACCGTAGTGTCTTTAAGGGCACAATTGCCAATGCATCCGTCTCACTGATTTTTAGCATTAGAAGTGTCGCAAACTTTAATGGGGTTTAACCGATAACAAATCAGTTCCCATCCTTGGGATCTGACTTTCCTGTACCACCACATTTCCAGATTTGCCATGTGTCTGTGTTATTGTATATCTCGACATACGTTCCTTATTGCAGTTTAACTTTAAACTTGGTGTCCAGCACTGGAAGTGTTAATGTGTTTTTTTTGTTTTTTAATGTGAGACTTGGTAACCACAGGAGCATGTTGTACCACATGGCAGGAACACAGGTATTCTTACTGCAGCCCGGGAATACAGGCAGAATATACGCTAACTTCATTTTAACGATCTCCCAAGCTGCAGTAACTCTGTGTAGTGCCATTTATTGTAGCAACAAGCTTCATAGACTTTGCTGTGCAACTTAAAAATATATATTGGGATCTCCTGACAAAGCTAACAATAGTAAAATGCTTAGGGTTAATTGGTGGGGGGGTTTCTCAAGAGAGCGCGGTAACCTCAGTGGAGACGTCTGGTGGACGCCGAATGCGGAAGGTAGTGTGGGGAAGCAGATTGGGAGGAAGTGTACATGTAGATGCTAAGGCTGCGGTCCCGCTGCATCCGACTCCACACGCGGCCGCATCACTCACCTGCTCATGACTTCCTCCCGAGTTGGCCCCAGTCCCTCCTCACTGCCAGGCTCACTACGCACTGTGACGCGTCAGCCGGCAGGGGATGCAAGAGGATTGTGATCCCGAGCGGTGACGCGTCACGTGGTGCGCTGGTGAGCCTATCAGCACCGGGGGCTGTACCTATACCTTCCCAGAGCGGGACCTGCATATTTCAAAGACTCCCAGTTAATAGAACTTTTCCCACATACACATAAAGGACAACGTGGATAAGCGTCTTCTGTATATCTACCTCCATACAACCCCTCTTGAAGTGATTGAGCATTACATCCTATATGATCCCCTTGGGGGAAACAGAAGAGCTACAAAGCCCTAGCTCTTATGGACTGAGCACTAATCTTTTATGGACTGATATCTGTGTTTATTTTCCCCAGGAGAGTTTAAGTTGAGCACAGTTATTCTTTTTGACTATATATATTGGGACGTGCAAGAAATGAATCGGATTAGCTATCCAAAGCCACGGGCATGGTCAGCGCTTAGGTACTGACCCGCGCTGACCCGCGCTGACGTTTGTCAGTAAGCCCCTGCAGCCGCAATGAGAGCGGCTTTAGCAGGGGCTCGCGCACGCTTCCGCAAGCGTGCGGAAGCGTGGCAGACAATAATTTTTTAGTTTGAGCACAGGGCCGGTCACGAGAGTGGTTTGCCCTATGAGGGTGAACCAGCTCCGTGACGTCGCTGGCCCGCCCCCCAACATACCCCCGGACGGCACGCGAACTAAGGCCAGGAGAAAACACCCGCTTTCCCTCAGCCTCAGCGCGCCTCCGCACGGCTGCAGTCTCTATGGACTCAGCCTTACACTTCTCATACCGTATTACACGTGTTTAATAGCTTACAAAACGGGACCAGATTAGACTAACTCCAAAGATGACAGCAACATATAGCACTAAACTATAAAGCCATGTTTACAATGCAGTGTAATTACATAATACACCTTCTGGTGCCAGAAGCTCAGCTTAGTAAATTAGCCCTACATCCTAAAGAAAGAATACTGCTACAATTCTAAACTATTGCATCTGCTCCAGAAATAACGGGGTTAAAAGGAGGTCTCAGACTCTCAGATCAAAAAGTTTTTTTATTTTAGGAGACAAAAGAATATTATTTTACATGAGTTTATCTGTGAGATGAAACCTACAGAGTTATTTCACAAATAAGCAACATGATCAGGATGAACTAGATAACTAGTAGTGGTTTGTAAGAGAAAACATACGCATATTTTTGCAGTGAGATAATGGGACTGCACTTTCTAACTACTGGGATGGAAAGAGGTGAGGGGGGTTTGCTGAACCCTCCTGGTGCTGCCTATGATAACGTGCTACTTTCTCTCTGCTATCACTCCCTTTGTAGATTGATTCACTTCTGTCTGCTCTCCTCCACTGATGTCATCTCAGTGAGTTACATCTTACTGCTACAATCATGGGATTTATGTTACCGTTACTGTCTGTTCACTAGAATATAAACAATATGTCAGACGGTTTTTTTTGTGGTCTTTATTGAGTGCCGATATGTGCATATTTCACTGCTCAATGTGTTTTTCCATCTCCAGAGAAATCAAGAACTCCCATATAGAATCGGTGGCTGAATTATGATGGTACTAAGAAATACCAATAAGGAGCACGGCTTTTTTTTATTTACAACTCTATCGTACTACTGCGACTTTATTTACACACAGCTCAACTTTCTATTAAAAGAGAAATACATTTATTTTAGGAAGTATCTCCCATTCTCTGCTTTCTTTGCACTGTTACCGCCATTGCTGTTTTGTTTGTAAATGCATGTGCCAGTTGTAAACAATTGTAATGTGTGTAGCTCTTTTTAAGTTTCAATTATTTAACATTTTAACTTTTCATTCCGGGAAAGAAACACATGCGACTTTTTGAGGTACATGACATTTGTAATCCCTTATTAGATTAGGTTTCCTTATTTTACTTTGCAAACTGCTTAAGGCTAGGTTCCCTAGTGGCCGTGGCTGTGACGGCGTGTGCGGCGCACACAAGGTACGGCCCTCTAGGGGGCCGGCCCCAGAAGATGCCTGCGTGCCCCAGCACAATGCGCTAGGTGGCAACGGAGCGCTGGCCATGTCACGGTGGCAGTTCAGCCAATGAGGGAGAACCAGCCGCGCTATGTCATGGCCGCGCCAACGCCACACCTCTCCGTCGCAAGAGTGGTGGAGTCCACCAGGTCATGCTGACTCTGGTAACGAGCGCCGCCAGGCACCCCATCTTAGCCTTAGAGATAAGACCATTGAGGTATATGGGGATTTTCTGCCGAAAATGGCCCAAACGGCTGCTTTGACATATATAGAATAACAGACCGGCCAAAAATCTGCACATAACAATAGGTACCACTGTAGTTCTTCTACTCATGCTCGGTGGAGGTACTTCTAAGCAATTGCTATAGAATGATAGGAAGTAAAGAGTGCCTCACTGTGATCATTAACATGTCATTACCCAGAATCCCTGGCTGCAGTGGAAGCACTGTTTGCTAAGCAATAATGGGGAAAGACAGGGTTGCAGACCTGTCTGAGACATAAATACCACTTGTGGTGCATTTCCATATTTACAGTACAGTGTAGGGTTTTTGTCACTTTTTTTTTACCCACTGTAACTTTTTTAATGTTTAGTTGTACCCACGTACCAGCTTCACTTTACATAGCCAGAAACCAACTGCACTGATGAGAGCCAAAAGGTTGAAAGAGCTGGCTGTGAGTAGGTTTATAGGCTATGCTAAGAAGCAGTGGTCAGGCATAAGCTTATAGGGTTCGGTGTTACATGGATAAGAAGTAAAGAGTGACAAACTGTGCTACTATGCATGTCATTACCCAGATCCCTGGCTGCAGTGGGAGCACTTTTTGCTTTGAGATAATGGGGAAAGACAGGACTGCAAATGCACCAGAAGTGGTATTTCTAATTAATATAGGAGTCCCCTAACTTATACAGCTTATCACACGCACAAAATGTTCTATTTAATAGATATAGCTGGCCGTACAGGGCCCATAAACACGTAGTGTAGTACCCCTGACGAAGCTATCACTAGCGAAACGCATAAGGCTGTTGGTGGCAGTATCTTTTTCAAAAGAGCGCGGTGATGTCATTGGGGATGCCTGGCGGATGCGGAACACAGAAGTGAGTGTGGAGAAGCAGGATGAGAGCAGCGTACACGCGGGTGCTGAGGGTTGCCTGTGAGCCGGCTTTCAATACGGGACCAAGACACCTTAGAACACTCCTAGTCAATGGAACTTGTCCCACTTAGATGTAAAGATTACTGAAACGGCGTCTCCATAACGCAGCTCCTGAAGTGTTCAAGTGTTACATCTCACATAGGAGGGAGCATTGTTTGCTATTATTTGTTTGACATTTTCTTATACTGATTTGTTGTCGTGCTAGTCTGTTTTTTCTTATCGATCTACACAAGGAAAAAGAAAATCCAAGAAACCCTAGCTCTTATAGGCTAAGCATGCCACTCATCTTTTATGGACTTATATTTTAATTTATTATTCCTATGAGAAGTTAAGTTGAGCACAGTTATTCGCTTTGTTTATGTAGTGTACCTGATAAATAGGTACAGATGAAGGGTATTGAATAAGGCCCTATGAGGCATATGTATGTAGAAAATGTCTCTAATTTGATGCTAAAAGTTAATTCTGCAACTTTTTCCAGCAAGGTATCAACTTAGTTTTTGTGAATTGCAAAGCATTCGCCCCGGGAAGTGGTTTGGGATCAGTTGTGCAAACGGATTGGGGATGAGTTGCTCAGTGCAACATTAAAATTTTAAACTCTATATATCATCGTTGTGGACATAAAAGTCATTAACTACATTCTACTGAGGAAAAGGCGACTAAATGTCCTTTTTCACATTATTTAAACATCATACTTAATGAGTTTTATGTTTTGGTAACTGAACTATGCCGAAATAGCACTGAATGCGTTTTTCAATACAAATATCAAGAAATTCCAAGTTAGGAAGTGAATTTAGTGAGTTTTGGCCAAAAATACACTTAATGAGTTTTACCTCTACGACGACAATATACAGATTCTGCTGTGGTATTTTATTATATGTCAATTAAAGCGGCATTAAAACTTTTTTTAACTTGGTGTACTTGTCTCCCCCTAATGTAACTATTTACTTATTTCTACCGTATCTTGTGAAAATGAATGTAAATGGCTTCCTGTCAGGACACTGGATCGAAGCCTAACAGCTGCTTTTGTTTATCTATTTGACTAATGAAGCCACCATCATTACTTTGTAAACAAAGGAACAGAGCTAGGCTAACAATTTGGATGACTAATTAATGTCTTTTGGTGATAAGGTTATTTGCTAAACATTTTTAAAAAAAACCCGGCAAGGTATTTGTTTACCATGGGAATGTTAAAAGTAAAAAACAAAAAAAAAAAAAAAGAATTTAGTTTAAAATACATCTGTGCCTCAGAGATCAGTGTGAAATGGAACACACTGAAATAAGTTTCTTACATTAAATGCTGGCACAGACTGCAACAAGATGGAGCAAATTGTGTCTTATTAAAGCAGCATGTCATTCGGTAAGAATGTTTTCCGCGGGTGGGAAGCAGGAGATCCTCGGAGCTGAACCGCTTTGATTTCAGCTGCGGGGACCCCCCCGATTCCCGAGATACGTTCCTCAGCTTGCTACTTATGGAGGTGTAACACCTCTACCCCCCACACCCCTAAGGCTGCACTTATAGTGCCGGTGACAGCGCCGCAGCGTCAAAACAAATGCAATGCCTCCATCGCGTGTGCTTATAGTAAGCGCGACGGCTTGGTTGCGATCGATGGAAGTCATCTCAATTAGATTTCTCCAGCCACCGTAGCCTGCCGTCGCCGGCACTATAAGCATTGCCTTAGGGAGATCTGCAGGTGTATAGTGTTAGGGTGTGGTGGTGCATACTTGTTGGTTCTCATGAGGTCTGAGTCTCTGCAGATGTAGTAGGAAGTGAGACAACAGGACAGGCTTTCAGGATGGTGCAGCGCCTTCATTCTGCAAGATTCTGCCAGGGGCAGGGTTTCTCCTTGCAGGAACCTTTTTAGTGAATCAGTCAGAAGCCAGGAACAGTACAACTAGATTTTATTGTTGGACCAGCTCATGCATTCCTTCAGCTTCTCATACAAGAGAGGTACTATTCTTTAGATGTTTACAGAACACATCCCTCCAATCTTGCATGCTTCTTCGCTAAACTAGGCCCAAGAGGCTTGAGGCCCCTGAGGTTAGTCCTTTACCTCCCTACACCCTGATAGGGCAGGGTAGCAACAGAACCTACTCCCTAAGTAGCAGGCTGCACTGGGTGAACTTGCTAAATTTGGGTAGGGAGCCATCTTTTATACCTGTGGAGGAGTTAGTAACTGTGACGGTAGGGGTAGCTGGCATCACAAAACTGGGATGAAACCCAGCTAGCTACCCCTAAATCCATGTAACTTGGCCACCTATGTAAGTCTTATTTTGGCCAAATGGATTTAATATCTGGGGGAGAACAGGGAATGGATAATGCACTATGTATGTGAGAATGTATTCCAAAGCACTTTTTCCCTGTGATAAATCCTTTCCTCAGTTTAGTGAATCACCATTGTCTTATGATGTGATTTGCACTAGCTGTGTGTAATTCTAAGTCCTGTCTTTTACATAATTACCTTATGCCTGTATCTATGCCTGTATTAGCAATTCCTCCCAGCTAGATACAGTAGTTGATATTGTATGGTGATGGAATTAACATGTCAGCACTGCAAATGTAAATGATGTTATGTGCCTGTTCCTATAATTTCTATGGGGGAGTTTCTGTAATCCCTTTAGCTGAACTGTTCTATAGAAAAGATATGGTCAGAACAAAGGTAGGGAACTAGTTAATAGACTCAGTTACCAGGTCTGAGCCCCAGGCACTGTTTCTCTTGGCTGGCTACCCTTGCTCAAGATTAAAAGATAGCCACCAAGGGGAAAGAGCGTCGGCTCCGACATTCAGGGGACCTGGCTTATATTTCAGGGTAAACTGGTAATTAGACAGAACAGCAAACCACCTGTGGCCAGTGGCATCCAACTTGGCAGAGGTCGGGATATAGGTCAATGGATTGTTGTCATCTATACCTTGAAGGAGACCCGTAGAGATAATCGTGTAGCTTATCTACAACAGCCCACTTGAGAGCTAGGAATTCCAGTTTATGGACTGGGTACTTCTGCTCGCTCTGTGTCAGACTGCGACTCACATAGGCTACTGGCCGGAGGCCCACAGGGTATTTTTGGTGTAGTACCGCTCCCAGTCAGTTGAAACTGGCGTCAGCATGCAACACGTATGGTTGCTCTGGATCTGCATAGGCCAAGACAGGAGCTTCAGTAAGACTCTTCTTAAGCTCCATAAAGGCCTTCTCACAGGTGGTCGTCCACTTGTCACCGAACGGCGTTCGTGGGGTCGCTGCTTTATGCCGAGGGTCTTTTGGATAGATCCTCAGCAGATTATTGAGAACCTTGGCCTCACTTGAGTATCCCTCCACGAATCTCCAGTAGCATCCGCAGAATCCCAGGAAGGAACGGAGCTCCATTACGTTCTCTGGTCTAGGCCAGTTCACTACTGCTTCGACCTTGGCCGGGTCGGTGGCCACCCCTTCCACAGACATGATGTGGCCTATATAGGTGACCAAGGTGCTGCAGAATCGGCATTTGTCCAGGGACAACTTCAGACCTTCTTTCCCTAGTCTATCCAAGACCTTCAGAAGGCATTCTTCGTGCTCTTCTAGCGTCTTCCGAAGACGATGATATAGACCAGACACTCCCAGGGATTCATATCACCGATGGTTTTTTCCATCAGTCTCTGGAAGGTGGTGGGTGCCCCACAGATGCCTTGAGGCATCCAGGTGAAGAGATAAACCCCCAGGGGGCAGACAAATGCTGTCTTCTCCTGGTTTTCGGGGCTCATGGGCACCTGGTAGTACCCGGACCGCAGATCCAGCATGCTAAACCACTGACTGACGGACAAGGTGCTGAGGATCTCTTCAATCCGGGGTAAGGTGTATTGATCCGGAACCATGCGGCGATTCAAGGTATAATAGTCCATACATAGGCGCACGGAGCCATACTTATTCTGTACCACCAGAATAGGGGATGCATAGGGGCTGCAGGACTCAGTCACGATGCCAGCAGTCTCCATCTCTTTCAGGATGTCCCTCACATCATCCACATCTGTGGGAGCTATGTGTCTAGAACGCTCTCGGAACGGGGTGGCTATCGTTCAGTCGGATTGTATGTTGAGCGCTCTTGCTGCATCCTACATCCATTTCACTGGTGGAGAGCACCTCTTGGCGCTCAACCAGCTTGTCACTAAGTCGCTTCTTCCACTCTGGTGGCAAGGACGAGTCCCCAAAGTCGAATTACAATCTGGGAGGGGCTTCCTGCACGGTAGTACACTGGCGACACAGTTTATTACACTGCGGCCAGATCCGCAAGCCGGGAGATTTCCCGGCTTGCTAGTGGCCGCCCCTCGGCGTGCCGCGCGTCATAGACGCGCGGTCACGCGTCTTCGGGAGCGTGCGCCCCCTGCACGCGCGTCCAGGGGCTCCCCGAGGGAGCCCTGGTGTCCCGCGATCGCGGGACAGCGGCAGGGGGTTCCGGGGGACCCGGCGGACCCGGCAGCGGTAGGGAGAGCGCCCCGATCGGAGGGCGCTCTTCCGCTGCTTCGGCGCGCGCCCGTCACTCTCGGGCGCGCGCCAGGCTACTGCTGCGGCACAGAACGGGCAAATGCTCGAATAAACTGTGCCGCAGCAGTAGCATTCACATGAGCATTCACAGCCAAGGGTTCTACTTGAACAACTGGTTATATTCGGCCCAGTACTTGACCGATGTCAACACGAATAGGGTGAGGCGAGATTAGGATTAGGGGCCAAGCTCTGAGGTGTGTGGGGTGTGGGCGTGGAGGTTCCTGGGGGATGTTCTCCTCTGGATTCTCCTTCACACTAGGTGTCTTGGGTGGGGTTACCTTACCCTCTTCCTCGGTAGACTCTCGAGATGTCTTTGGAGTGTGGAATCGCAATTGAACCTCCTGCTTCTTTATTTGGCCTAGCAATTCTGTGAAGCTGTGGGTTTTCTCTGCCAGAGTAGCGCATCGCATCATAAGAGCTATAGGATGAGAGGGTAGCGATCCTTTCATAAGCTGCTTGAATCGATACTCATTCACGACTGTGGTAGAGATTACTTTCTTTGAGAGTAAATCCTACGTCGGACAAACGTGGACAGTTCTTCTCCCTCCTTCTGCCAGAGAGCACGAAACTGGGCCAAGAGTTCATCTTCATCCTCCCCTATATCATAGGCCTTGTTGAGGAGATCTACCAACTCTTGGGCGGTTGCATCCCCCTCTAGCTCGCGGTGCATTCTCACAATGTTTGTTGCTGGGCACCGCAGGCATTCAACTATCCGTTGCCTCTTCACAGCTTCTGAACAACACCATTCCTTGAGCACTTGCAGGGTATGGTCTCACCAATTCCTAAACTCTTCTTCCCCCCAGAGAAAGCTTTAACCTTGCAGTAGCTGTGTGACTGCGAGGACTGAGCAAGACCATCCACCACTTGCTGTATGGCTTCTCCGACATCCGAGCCTCCAGATGAGTGGCGACTGTTGTGGCCAGACTGGTGGCTGTGAACTGACCCTGGACTAGCGACTTTATTACTTGGGCTATCAGAGGGGTAAAAGAGTTCAGCGACCAAAAGGCACCTCGGGGGCCTATCCGGGACTGAAATCCACCATCTAATCGGGACGTCGGGGCATATGAGCGGTCAACCACTGGGCAAAGTTCCAGGAAAATGCAGGGCCGGGGGTCATCATCTTTGCTTACTTCGTCGCCAGCAGTAACTAGAATTATGCTCCATCTGTATGTAGGATCCCATTTTCGGCCTAGGGATCAGGCCGTGTCTAACCCAGGAAACCGCCTCAGGGAGGGAAAGATTTGGTGTGGGGGAATGTTGGCCGGGACGTTCCAATGATAACCATGTGGCAGGGAGACTCTTTGAGCTCCTGGTGGCACGGTACGAACATGGTTTCATATAATTTGGTTCTATTATTCTCAGGCACCCCAGGTCTGAATCTCAGCAGCGTCTCCAAATGTAACCCCATTCCAAATGTAACCCCATTTCCCCCTACCTAGGGAAACTGTGGGCGATTACTCGTGCTGCTATTACCTGTACGCTCACAGGAGGCCTGAACCTCCAGTTCTGGGAGCCTCAGTGAGCTCTCTCTCTTTTAGTGCAGTGCCTCCACCTTTGAGGGATCCCAGCGTTGTGGGATGACTCCTCATAGGACCCAATAAACACTATACAACTGAATGTAATATAACTTTTTTACTGTACACAATATAACCATAAACACACACAGTATAATACAGCAAAACAATAACCAAAGTGGTTACCCCAAAGTACTTGGGGTGCTCTGGACACCTATAACCCCGGTGTCCACACAAGCAATCCAACCCGTGTGAGATAGCGCTACCCCCCTGTGATATGTAGGTGCACGTTGGTACCTTCCTGGTTACAGGCTAAACAGGGAATAGGGAGAGGAGGATGCCGAATCAGGTCCCACGCAGCGCGGCCTCCAACACAACTCCCCTCACATCTTATCCAGGGTGCGATCCACGGTGCAATCTCCAGCTGGAGGGTTCCACCTCTCTGCTGCCACTTGCAGCTCTGGTTCATGGGCACAGGTCGCCATGTGGACGTCCATCCACCGGCGCAGTAGTGCGACTGTAGTTCTAAGGGAAAGGGTCCCTATCTGAGGCCTTCCCTACAATACTGAACTACGGCTGGCTCAGGGCCTACCTGGGGCCTAGGGGCAAGGTCTGGGCCTAGTTCAGGAGGCAACTGCTCCCTGGACACTATCTTCCTCCTTGGCGCCTCCATCAGCACTGGTTTGCGGCTCTCCACCCACGAAAGATATCCTGCTCAACAAGGCTGCATGCCTCCCATTGGCTGGTTAAGTCCATGTGATCTCTCCCCCCCCCGAGGATTCTGGAACTCATACTCCTGCTTCCGTCCATGCGGAGCCATTTCCAAGATGGCCACCGCACTCCAGGCACCACGCATGCGCGCCATTTAGCAAAATGGCCGCCCCCACAACTCCCCGATCGCGCGGAGCTCCGTCTAGCGGCTGGACAGCTGAGCAGTTCCCCCTCACTGGAGGTAAAGAGGGGGACTCGGCTACATTAATATAAAGGCTGAAAGGTACAGTGGTTCAACCACACCAGAAAGATATCACATTTCTTGTTCAGAGACCTTAATCCATAGCCTCAGATGAAGTGAATTTCTATTGTATATTCAAGCAGTCCATCCTTCTGATAGATGTTTTTAAATGTATTATTGTATATAGTACAGTACTGTGTGCTCTGATTTCATCTGTCTTTATGCTTTTGGGCCAATCACCTCATATCCCACTGCCTCTCCTTTCCAAAATAAGCAATGGCCGCATTCATAAACAGTCCCAAATGGGCATCTTTTTTAATAATACCAAATTATAGTTATGACATATATATATTATCATTGGTCCATTAGGTCAGGTTAGGTTTTCAGGATATCCCTGCTTCAGCACAGGTGGCCCTGGATTATGTGATAATTCCCTATGCTGAAGAAGAGCTTGGCTTTATTTAAATGAATGGGACTAATATTTTTTCCAGAGCGAGAAAGCGGCTTCACAGTACATTGAATAATGGCCAAAGACCCCTGTTCAATATGCTGTGAAGATGGCTTCTCTAGGAAGATTTAAGGGGTGATGTATCAAGGCAAATTTGGAGCAACATTGCTGAAAATTGCATCATCTTCATCTTGCATCTCTTTGCGTCAATGTATCCAGGTCAGTAGCAGGAGTTAGGGAGGAGTTACACCACACACAGGTTATAATTACAGTAGATATTGCAAACTCTGCATCTCTGTATTTGCATTTAAAAAATCTGATAGGTCCAAGGTGGCGCAAACCTTTATGGATAACAATTTGCGTGAAAACGTATAAAACGGAAACAGAAAATATACCAATGCCTCAAAATAAACGTCTATTTGCACTTTCTTTACATGGATACATCACCCCCACCCCCCGTATAAATCCATTCTTTAGAAGGGGCTAAAATCTTTCTGACTGAGGGGAAGATGGCTTTGCGGCATATTGAATAAGGGCCGGTGAGTTTAATACAGGCTGGGGAAATATTACAAAGCTCAAGCTGTCCAAAGAGTTCGGTAAATAAGAACAAAATGATTGAACTGGATGCTTCTTATGAGGCCCTTGGTACAGTATTGCAGTTGGGTTCAGTTCAGTGCTCCAGCCCCCCCAACCGGTCAGGTTTTAAGGATATCCCTGCTTCAATACAGGTGGCTCTGTCTTCGACTGAGCTGAAGCTGGGATATCCTTAAAACCTGACCGGTTGGTGGAACTTGAGGACTGGAGTTGAGCACAACTGCAGTATTGTATCGTTTTGCGTGTGTGGTTACACACCCGCAGCATCTCTTGGATAATAAGATGTATGGTTAGAACATGCTAAAATGCTGGATACCGGACTCCGTAACATCGAGAGAACTATTGATAAAGAGGTTACTTACAGAGGCAATTCCACATAGCAGGCAATTATTTTTAGCCCTTTGGGTGCCGTTTGACGTAGCTACTACATCACAATGTCTGGCACTCCAGGAGCCCTGTGACCTAGTAGCTACATCACAATCTACGTGCTCATTTTTGTAAGGTAGATCGCGCTCTGCGATTTTACAGGAATAGGAACGGAAGAGGCCGAAGACTCATCAGTGTCGTAGCAATCACGGGATTGTGAGTGCAAGAGGGGTCCTTAGCACTCCAAGGGTTAAACAGAGTAATTACTTTCCTCCAAAAAATTAAATCCCCCTGAAAGTCATTGTTTTACTGTATCTTGTGATTAATATGTTTTGCTTTTCACTAGGTATGGGGTGCGCAAATCTCCCGCAGTGTGCCCCCACTGCCTGCTCTCAACCTGGGTTTCGCCCCTCCTTACCTCTAATGCAGCGTCAAATGACGCTGCGGTGTCATGTGCCATCACGTGACCCGCGGTGTCATCTCCCATCACGAATCCATGGCAACGGGCGTCATTTGACGCCGCGCTGCCATGGAGACGCGTGACTGAAGCCGGGTAAATATGTTTACAGAGACCTCGCGCTCTCAGCGCCGGGCCTCTGTAACCACCCCCCTGCACTAGGTCATCTGAAATCAAGCAAATCAGCAACTTCCGTTTTTCCGTTTGACCAATTATGGCTTTGTGGTGACGTTGCAAGAAAACAAAACGTAACAATTCACCTTTGACTTTGAAGACTGGTAATCAGTCGTATCACCAAACGATATTAGATAATGATTATTAGAACCCTCTAAAAAATTTGCTGACCATGGAAATGTTACAACGTATAAATTATGAAAACACCGGGTATAAGTCACACCGTAAAACATTTATTAAGAATGGAGATTTTTCTTCACTTGTAAGAAGCACTTTAATTTAAGTGCCCTTTGGGATATCAGAAACTATGGCAAACATTAACATTTCTTTTACACTATAATACATTACACTTATAAAACGTGTAAAAACACCACATTTCGCACTTTTTTTTTCCAATTCAAAGTTATTTTCCCACAAATGCAAAATATTTTTTGACCTTTCAAAATTTAAGTTATTATTTTTATACAGTAAACAATATACAAATGATTTACCCCTGAATTTGACAAATGTAGACCAGAGTGTCCTTAGCAGGGCATGTGCAACCCATGGAGTGTATCTTCGGATGCAGATGGAGCTTATTCACACTAGGGGGTAACTCAATATACTCTGAAGTGGTCATTTGGTCCATCATCGGTCGAAACCTCCCATTGAAGTCAAATCGGTGTTTTCGACCGATAACGGTGCAATCGGCATCTTCAGACTTTATTGAATAAGGCTTTAACTCAACATGCTGCGCATCCCATTCCAGGTGCCGAGGAAGGATATCAGTCCCATTAATTTAAATGAAGCCAACCTCTTCCAGAACTGTGGATCAGCCTCCCAACATCTTGAATTAAGGGATAAAGAAAGAAACTCACAACGTTTTACAAGCTCGTCATCTATCGGGAGATATTTTTAGAATAGAAAAAAAAAGTCTTCTGACAGTTTTAATTTTAGAAGTAGGGAAAATCCCAAAGAAGGAATGGCCTTATAGTTAAAGCACGAGAGGGCACCCATGAGACCAAGAGATAATAACCCTGTGTGACTTTGGTCAGGACACTTTATTCCTTTGTGCTTCATGTTACTTTGTACCCTAGTGTAACTAGCTGAGGCCTGCTATTATTGTGAGTGAGGTCTTGTATTATGAAAAAAGTACTATGTATATTCTCTCAAATACTGTACATCAAATAATTATTAGTCTGGAGTATTATGAATGATTATTTCTGCTAGTTACACCTGTAACTGTTTCATCTTTTGAAACTAATGCATATTTCTGGCAGTTACACATTTTATTCAACGGTTTCATTTTTTTAAAGACGAAGCCGTTGTTGGTAACCTTCTAGGGCCCCAAATATATATATATATACAGTTGTCGACAAATCACCAAAAAATCTACTCACCGAACAAAAAAATCTACTCGCCACCTAGTACCAAACGTGTGCTTGGGCCAATAGGAGCTCGCCACGATGTTAAATCCACTTGCCCGGGGCGAGCAAATGTATAGGTTTGTCGAACACTGTATATATATATATATATATATATATATATAATTATTTTTTAACAACCCTTTAAAGCTTTTTAGGTATTAGAATATATTTTTAAAGAGTCGCAAACACATGGGTGATATATATATATAGCTACTTGTTTAATCAGTTAAACAATAGCAAAAAATAAAATAAAAATACTAAACTAAGCAATGCACAGCATTTTGGGATCTGTCAATTACATTCACCCTCTGAATAATTCCTGAGGATTATGAACTATGGCACATCAATTACACATATTTTATTCATTTTATTGTATATAATCTATTATTTTTGGAATCCTTTTGGTTGAGGGTTTATGTTTTGAAAGTTACAGGCCTGGAATAGGCTCCAGATAGAAAAAAGAGCCATTATGATTGCACTATTTCTACTTTTGATTGTCTGCATGATTGTCTATGTTAAGTATGAACATGTAGGGATACTTGCACCTAAATTGTCGCCCTTGCATTGATGAAGAAACCATGTCTGCGATACCCAGAGGATACTAAACCTACTCGCTGCTGAAGCACTGCAGACCCTTCCAGCAATGAGTAGATTAATGGCTCAGGCTTTTTGGGCAAAAAGTTACCTAAAAAAAAATATGCACATTCAGTATGACTCTTGTCATTGTGGATCATGCATTGTACAAAATAGCCATTCAACATTTTTTTCAAGCCAGTTGTGTATAGTCTATAAGTCCAATGAAACACAATGCTTTTCTCACACGCTATGTGACTTCCATGGCGTCCAAGATACTCACAGCTCACATTCTGCAGCCGAAAATCTAATGTTTTATTTCCAACTAGATGGAGATGGTATGATTTAAACAGTCACTGCTGGGTACATCATCTGTTCAGGGTTACTGTGAGGATAGGGTGACTGAATTGGCCTGTATCCGCTCTGCAGTCCATCTAGGTAAGGTGGGACAGAAGTCATGGGTATAGAGTCATGAGGTACGGCATAGCCTACAAACTGAGGATGAAGGTACTGTCCTTGGTGTGGAACAAGCTGGGCAGCCTGCTGGCAGTTCAACACTGAAAAATTGGTAGGCATGTTTACATAAACATTATTCATCGCTCCTTCTGGCAAACAGCAGTTGGTCTGGGATCTCGTGGGAGGTGCTCTCGCACCAGAATTGGCACTGGAACTAGAGCTGGCCGCTGTGCTTGATTGACGGGAGGAAGAACCTCGTGAGGTGCTGGCACTTGAGATCATAGGAATGGTCTCCATGAGGCGGTTACCTCCAGGCGCTCGGCTCTGCTGAGGCTCCTGCTTGGGTCTCAGGCAGCGGCAGCAGCAAACGGCTACGAGGGAACCCAGGATGATGAAGGCAACAAAAACAGAGCCTACTATTAAAAATGGCACGTAGATGGGAACTGCAAGAAAGATAAAAAAGGGACACATTTAGAAAGCTACAATGTGCATATGAAAGAACTTTCTGTAAAGAACACAGTTCTTATACCAGTGATTTTTCAACATTACATGTATTCAAAATAACATTAACTGAGTGCATTTGCTTGTTCTTCAGTCATGTCTTAAAACCTGGTCTGGCTGAGAATACACAAGGATCGGATTGAAAACCACTGTTTTATGTCAACTATATTAATTATACTTTACTATATGGCACAATACTCACATTGTTCTCCCTTAGATTTACACAATACTGGAACAAACCATACAAAGTATGATGCCTAGAGACATATTGGGCCACATTGGGTGCTATACTATAAGACACCTTTGAGCACTACCTACTTAATACTGTATTACCATTTAGGCTTCACCTGGAAGTCAATGTCACACTCTCTTTGCAACAGTTTATATATCTTTGTCAGGAGAACACATGCCCAAATTAATAATAAGGACATGCCTGTCAATTAGAAATGGAATTAGCAATGTAGTGATGTAGTGATGTAGCAGCAGAGATATCAAATTCTGTGTTGCAGGATCAGTTCTTTTAATGTCTTGTACCCTGTCCCTGACCCATAATTCCATACATTCCTGCACTACACATCCTACAGTTAATGTAAAAGCGTATGTAAGGAATATGCCTTACTGTGATTGCATTCTGAAGCTGCAGTAGCTTTTCTTACAATCACCAAGGTCTAACTCAATATTGTTATCTGCATTATTCTGAAATAGCACTGGATCCGTTTTCTGAACTGAGCTTTCTCCACGGGCACTAAGCAGTTCGAAAGAAAGATCAAGTGAGCAACAGCATGCTTAGATAAATCATACAACCAGTGGCGTAGGTAGACATGCACGGGCCCCCGGGCGAAAAAAAATTCAGGGCCCCATTATGAGTGAACATATTCCGTAGATTCACGAGTTTCGATCGGCCCCTACTATAGCTACAGCCCTGCATATAACCATTCCACGTGTATTCTGTCTTACATTTACATGTGCTGAAAAGCCATTCTACAGTACAGGAAAATCTGTAATGCTAATGATAAAAGCAAATATTCTTTAGTCTAGAATACTTCAGTTGCAGAATTGATCAAGCTTACAGGAAAAAAACATACACACACCAAATACATCGTCAAGCATCAAAGGATGTTTTGTTATCTCACATTTGTTAAGGAGGGTTATCATTATTAATGACTGGAAGTGGTTGTTAATAAGTAATGATCAAATAAATACTTGTCATTTAGGAAAATGTTATTTCTAGAAAATCTGCAATCAAGTTGGCACCACCACTGGAGTGAAACAAGGGGAAGAAACATCTGCTGGTGTCCTATTGACCTTATATAATTTCTTTAATTAATTTCAATATGATTTTATCCAAAAGAAAACCCAGCTGCAATTAAAACAATATAGGAGTGTTCAGGATATCACATTTTACTTTGTAGTCTAGTTTCCAACAACTAAAGCAGAATACTCAGTATAAATTATTATTTTTTCATCATGAAAAAAAACGGAGCCGTGAGGTGGTGTATTGACCATCGCACATTGAACAAAAGGACCCCCCCAGATCAGTACACCACGCCACGTATAGAAGACGCATTGAATTGACTCACTTGGAGCAAGTGGTTTTCAGTTTTGGATCTTCGGAGTGGATATTATCAGATTCCCAATGAGTCAACACAACAAAGAGAAGAATGCCTTTATATGCCTGTTGGGGTTTTACCAGTTTGAGCGGATGCCTCAGGAAGTGTGAGAGGCTCCAGCTACCATCCAGAGGATAATGGAATGAGTAATGAGAGATATGAACCTACCTGAAGTGCTGGTATACCTGGATGATATAATAGTATTTGGGAAAACCCTGGAGGAACACAAAGCTCGGTTGATAAAGGTGTTAGATCGATTAAGTGACAGTAGACTAAAATTATCAGTGGACAAGTGTCAGTTCTGTCGGACGTCTGTCACATATGTAGGGTACATCGTATCTGAGAAAGGAGTGGCCACCGATCCTTCTAAATTAGAGGCTATTGTATTATGGCCAAAGCCTACGCAGCTAATAGAACTGCGGTCTTTCTTGGGATTCTGCGGGTATTACAGACGGTTCGTGAACAACTTCTCAGCTGTAGTCCAACTCTTGACACAGCTGACAAAGCTGACAACGAGTTACCCACAACCAAAAGGGCGTAGCATGGCTGCGGGGGCCACGAGTCAAGATTATTTCAAAATGAATGAACCATTTGGGAATAGATGGACTCCTAAGTGCGAGGAGGCTTTCCAAGCCATAAAGCCTGCCTGATGAATACGCCAGTACTAGCATTTGCAGATCCACAAAATCTCTATGTGCTGAATGTAGACGCCAGTTTGGATGGACTGGGGGGTAATGCTGTACAACGAGCACCAAGAGGGACTGAGACCAGTAGCGTTTGTGAGCCGGGGGTTGATGCAGTTCGAGAAAAACTACCCAGTACACAAACTGGAGTTTTTGCCTTTGAAATGGGCGGTTGTGGACAAACTACATGACTACTGTATATGGAGCAGCATTTGTAGTGCACACAGACAACAATCCCCTTACGTATATTCTAACATCAGCGAAACTGGATGCCACTGGACACAGGTGGTTGGCAGCATTGGCCACTTACAATTTCAGTCTAAAGTACTGACCTGGGAAACAAAATATTGATGCGGACGCATTGTCACGAATTAACTGGGACGCTCAAGCCCAGGATGGACTTTGGAAAAACATTACCGCCGCAGGAGTGCACACAATGTGCAAGCAAGTAGAAATGCCGAGACAAATTATCACAGAGAATCCAAATAGAGTGGCTGATCGTCTGGGCATCTCTCCCACTGGAGTTCCTTTAGTGTACTCTCACCCTGCAGAGTTGACCATGGAGGGATTACCCCAACTAAACCGACAAGATCTATCCCGATCGCAGCAGACAGACCCAGGAATGAGAGGTGTGGTCAGCTCTGAGGGACCGGAAGTCGCCTCGGGCAATCATCAGGGAGCACCCCGAGAGTTGACTCCTTGTGAGGTAATGGGATAACTTGGTGCTTAAGAATGGAGTAATGTTCAGAGTTGCTAAGAAAATGCAGCACCTGGTGACTAAGCAACTGGTACTTCAGTTCAGGTGGCATTTAGGAAAGCCAAGAACCTCAAGCGGATCCTGGCCCCTAGTGCTTTGAAAAAAATCTAGTGCCCAATTTAACATCAAATTAGGCATTGATGGGCTTCCAAAACCTGTTGGTAATTACTGTTGTGGCAGGTGTATTATATGCAGGTACATGTCTAAGGACCATTTTTTGAATGATCACCAGACTGGGAAACAGTACAAAATCAACCAGTTTATTAAATGTACCACCAGTTATGTGGTTTATGTGATCAACTGTCCGTGCAACCTACTATATGTGAGAAAAACAATACATCCGCTTAAGATTAAAATAGGGGAGCACATTAATGATATCAAGAATGTCAGAAAACATAATGCAAATGGTAAAAAAAATACACAATCTAGCCCGACATTTTTTAGAGTACCATGATGGTAGATATGATGGTCTACACTTTAGAGGGTTGGAGATTATCCAAAAGGACCCCCGGAGAGGAGATAGTGGGTTGCGACTCTTACAAAAAGAGCAGTTTTGGATATATATACTCTCCAAACAAAATCTCCAACTGGGCTTAATGAGATGGTTGAACTGATCCCTTTTTTGAAGTAATTACCTATTCCAATATTTTACATGATATAGAATTAAGTAATAATAAGAGGTTGCAAATATGTACATGCTGTGTGAAATATGATGACCCTGTTGTTAGTAAATATAGCCTATGGAGTCAATTACTATATAACATTGAGCTATAAAATAAACAATATAAGATTTTGTGAGCTATGAAATGGTACTGATCTAATTAGTAATGTGGAGAAATAATATGATTGGGATTTCACTATGACCTTTGTTCTTTGAGACATTATAGTAAGAACACCTGAGGAAAAGGTCCGTCCTAAATGCAGCATTTATATTTTAAGAATTGATTGAACAGGTATCATTTAGAAGATATATTGGAACAACCATATGAATACCTGTGCCGACAGGTTTTATAATTGCTATTTGCTTCTGTCTTTCTTCTTTTTCTTTCACCTTGGTTTTATTTGTTGTACACATGTATATTGATTTTGATTATATAAATGAATTGTTAGGTATTGATAGGGTTGTTTTAAGTTGATTTGTATAATTCATTGGTTAGTATATGAAGGATACCTATCTGTCTGGTTTTTAAATGAATTGGCGGCAAGGGGAGATATATATATATATATATATATATCTTCCCCTACAGCCAATGACTGACCTCCTGATGAAGCGTCATATGACACAAAACACGTAGAGGCTTGGAGTCTTCCGGTTCTGTGACATACGACGTCGGATGCCGTGATGATGGATGTCTGACGTCAGTACCCAACACGAGGACACCGTGACCGGCGTTTTTGCTGCAATTGCGGCTGTCCAGATTGAACTTTCCTCCTGCTTGGTCCTTAAGAGTATTGGTAACTCACATCCCCTCTCCCTACCCCATCCCTCTCGAAGGCACTACGCCTAGCATATTAGCTGCAGTTGTGGGTACAGCTGCGGATGCCTCAATTACTGTCCCCATGTAGGGCTCTAGGTTTGAGACTGTATTCTGTCTCGGGCGCCCCCCCCCCTCTCCCTGGTTGCTCCTAGCCCTGCTAGCTACAGAGTGCATACGAGACAACGGGGTTCCCTTTACCGATATCTGGACCTGGCTGACAAATTAACAACTGAAGTTTGTTGGAAGGGAGACAGAACCGTTTTTTACTTATGACATGCAAGTCTGTATTAAGTGTATATTTTACATAAAACACAATATCTTTTTATTGATAGCTCTCTCGTTTGCGCTTTTCTTTTTTTGTTTTTTGTTTGTTATAGTGTTTCATTTGAGCCCGCTGATCACGGGAGATTTGAAGAGCTGCAGGAGAGACCAAGAATATTCGTTACTAGGAGAGCTAGGGATCAGCGTGCAGTAACTACTAACAAATCCAGTTAGCCATGGTAGGCAAAACAGTGATGAGGAGTCCGAACAAGATGAGGGGTAGCCCGGGGAAGGAATTTTAGGGCACGTGGCAAATATTTTGAACAGGGAAGAACTGCCTGCTCCTCAACCGGGTCCCCAAATACAATCAGTAGGGTCTCAGGATTTAGAAAAAAAAATGTTTTTCTTGAACTGGATCCCAGAGCAGAGGAATTTACCTCCATAGGTCCTGATGAATCCGTGATAGATGACTGTGAGTCTTTCCCTAATGCAGGGCCCGCAATATCTGAGTCACCGATACCATATGAGTCCCCTAAGGTGGAAAGGGAAGTAGACGTCATACCTCCGGCATTAGCCTCATGTCCTAAGAGGGAAACTAGACCCCCATGAGACTGACCTAAGATTTACCAGGAGTTTCAACTGAGGTCCCTATGGTTAGTACTGTTCGATGGGTAGTACCCATGACTCTGGAAATAGGAGATGTTGGGGAATGTAGAATATTCTGGGATAACAAGAATGCTATCTGTCAAAACTGTTTGTGTCGGATCTACTGTACCTATGATGTTATGTACCTAGAGAGGAGTTAATTGTTAGATTAGATACGTGTATTGTTGGTTTATCCTGGTTGATGGGGAAATCAACATTTCAGCAAGGGGGAATGTAACCCCCTGTGTCTGCCATCAGCACAGGACATGGCCCTTTAAGAATTACATTCCACTGGACAATGTGACAGCGCTTAGCCAGTGGAATGAAATTTTGGTGTCAGTTGGAAAGGGATTGCTGGGGGGACTGGGGTTGCAGTTTGTTTTGATATGGTGAGGCTGCTGCAGAACACTCTGGAAGGGTCTGACCGATCCATGGAGTGAGGAGACTGGTGGATTTTGCTGACCATTACAAAGTACAGTGATATCTCAGGAGCCCTGCAACAGCTAAGAGGAGAAATATCAGGATATAACAGCCAGAGGAAAGAGAGAGATCCCCCTGCATTGGAACACGTTATGTTTTCACATTAACTGTAAGAAGCAGCAGCAGCAGCCTACATGTTTGAATCCAGCGCTCCAACGAAAGGTTATTGTACAAATACCATGTCTGATCAACAGGGTATGTGAACTAATATGCAGCGACTGTAAAATATATAAAGACAGAGGCGCAGCGTTAGTGATTTGTTTGAGTAGGATTGCAGAAATACTGTGTGGTTATGTGGTAGCCCTGTGTATGTATCCCTGTTGAAAATGATAAAGTAATATAAAGTTTGTTATAATTCCTTACAGTTTTGTTGTGTCTAATTACTCCTGCTTCCCACTCTGTGAACCACCCACTAAAAGGATGTAACCCCAAGTTGCAGGACGCAGGCCCCCACCTCAGTGACAGGTTCCATATTCTGAGGTAAAGTAAAGAGGGGTTACATTAACAAATGTAGCCCCGGTGCCCTCCGGCTCCCAGAAACCCCTTTCCTTTGGGTTAGCGCGGTCACGGGTGCCGCCCGAGGCAGCGACGGACCCGCCGGCTGTTCCCAAAGGTGGGGGCTGGAGCAGGGAGTGATCCGAGCTGTAGGAGGCTCGGCGGCGCACCCAGCTAGCGGGGCCGCCATTGTTGTTGCGTGCGCCGGGGTCGCGCATGCGCGGATCAGGTTAGGGAGTTGCGGCGGCCATTGGGGGGTTGTGCATGCGCAGTGCATTTGCCGGCGGCCCTGAGTAGTCGCGCATGCGCAGTGATAAGCGCGCGAACGCTAGCCTACCAGGGAAGGCTCTTGGAAGGGACTACAAGTCCCATGAGCCTCAGCAGCGCCCCACGTGACACTAGGGAGCCAATAGGGCTGAAGGATTGCTCTGGAGACCTAAATAGATAAATTTCGCGTGCTGAGCCCACGCTAGTCAGTGAGTGCCAGGAGCAGCCAGGGGAAGGAGGTAGGGTGCAGGAGTCAGTGACTCCCTGCACTAGGCCAGCAGCCCCCTAGGCCCCAGATAGCCCTGAGTCCCCAGTAGTTTGAGTGTTGTAGGGACAGGCCCCAGGTTAGGGACCCTGCCCCTTACTATTAGTGTTAGTTAGGGACTCAGCAGACACTGCGCGTCCGTCCAGAGGGTTGGGCGCAGATCTTCGTTGTTGCTGCAGAGGCCACCCGGGTGGGATCGCCCCGGACGGTAGTTCCTGTGTTCATCCGTCATCGGATCCTTTGCGAAGCTCCGTTGCAGGCCCGAGCACTGGAGTGCTCGGCAGGTAACCCTCATCAAGTGCACCAACGATACTATTAGATTCACACGGGACCAGTGACTGCGCAGTCATACATATCCTCTCACTAGGAAAGGGTGGGAGACGTATTGTGTATGTGGTTACTGGACATGGGATGGGATCACCTGGTGAAGGGGGTAGCGTCCTGCGAGACGCATTAGTTAGTGTCTCCTCTAGAGAGGGACACCTGTTGATCTGTTGATTGTTATGCATGAGTATGGTTACACTAGTAAAGGTATTGGTTGTTATACATACTGTGTGCTGAGTGATATATATTGTCCTGCGAGAAACCACTCCCCCTCTGGTGGGAGCTATCGCAGGTGGAGGCGCTGCACCGAGTACAGGGTTACTCATAATATACTTGCCCCAGGTTCCCCGTGGCGGAAGCTCAGCTCTCCTGGGAGCCCAACAGGTAAAGCACCACACCCGGTAACAGTAGGTTCTCCGCACTCACACTATATCTGCGATTGGGTGGGGGAATACCCGTTACACAAATAAAAATACATATACACCAAGTCAAGAAGTTGCTCCGTGATAAAATAAACAGCAGTGCCTACGTAAACTAAGCAGACTTTTGCTCCAGTTTGATAAACCGTCAACACTGTGCCGGAGAATAAATGTTCAGCTTCACTATATCCGGCATGAGGAAAAAGTCTTCACAGCATGTTAAATGGGCCTTCGTACCTAAACTTACATACTGGGCATTGCCCAGAAGGCTGACAAAGTGAGAATTAACAGTTCATTGGAAGAAAGAAGTCTCATTTATATTCAGGGTTCCATTTTCTACTAGATGATCATGTGTACATTCCAGTCACAATATATGTACTTTTTTGGGAGTGTACAGCATTCATATCCTCTTATGCAAATAGTTTGGTTTGTGATATAATATATTAATTTATTTTCATAGCTTTTTCACTCTTTAAATCTTGCAAAGATTTGTATCGGTTCTCAGATCGGTTTTGCTTAAAATACTGAGTTCTCTTTTAATGAAGAGCAAGTATAACCCAGTCTCATAAACAAGTCTTAAACTGTAAGGAAACATTTTTTTCTATCTTATTTTCATTATTAACCAGTCTGCCTTGATTATCTGTATATGTTATCCTACTGCAAGAGCTGTGTTATCATTAGATAACCCTGATTCGAACATCTGGCCCCTAAAGTGGTAATTATCTGGCTACAGCCAACTCCTGTAGTGAGGAAATAATTTTTTTTTTTAAATATATAATAAAGAAATAAATTAACTTCAAATAAATCATTCTACTTACAAAAAAAACTAAAAGTAGAATGCTTTTGCTTTGGTCAGGAAGCTGTATAGTCTGCTTGTATCCTGCTTATATAGCCTGTTAATTGAATAAGCCCCAACTGCAAAGCTGGAAATTGAAGTGGCATGCAAAAACAGAGGCAGTAATTATGCGAAGGGATCCGTGCCCTGGACAGGTGGTATCATTTCACTTATTGAAACAATTTTTTCATTAGTACACCACGGCTGCCTCTGCCACAGGAAAGCCAATGAGTCAAATAACAGGAAAGGAATCTTAATGATAATGAGAACGCTTCCACTATTTTCAAGTGTGTAAATGACTTCGCTCCCTGTGCAGCCAAAGTTTCGTTTTGGGACTGTGCGCGATATTTAACATCCCAACCCAAATGCATCTTTGTTCCTCTAATGGTCGGTCTGACATGTGCCTACAATGAAAGGATTACACAAAATTGTTTCCACAGTTTTCTTCTTTTTTTTTTTTTTACACGTTGCAGGGTGAATTCAGCAACGTTTTCTGCTGGCAAAAATGTCCATGTCCGGTCTTATAACATTGCAGCGTGTAGAATTGTTCTGTATATGTAATTATAATCCAAATGCCACATTAATGATAGTGTACTGGATAGAACACTGGTCAGTGTTTGAAAGTGATGGTTCTACAAACCTGAAGTCTGGTAGTAATATCGTGTCAGTTTAGCATATAGAATATGTCCATATTTTGACACCATTTTACATCCTAAGAACTACAGCCCACTATTGAAAACTAGTAAATTGTAAACTATTGTTCCGCAACTTCATTTTTACAGACGCTCTCTCCACCTTACTGATGCAGCGGCCGTTATTCGAACACTTCACGCGTCATGTACATCGGAATCCAGATTTGAAACCTCGGGATGAATTCCAGCCTTCCCGCACTAAGATGCGAGTGCGGCGAGTGCAGAATTTAAGCGTTCTGGCTTTTAAAAACATGAAATGGACACAGTAGCACAGTACTGTACACATTACAATTCATCCATTTTATTGCAAACGTTAAAACAGAATCCATGAAATTCAAACAAAATATCCGCGATAAGCGCGGGTGCCTGGGGCGATTGGCCGCGTTCATGCTGCGTGGGGAACAGCAGAGAACTCAAAATCGGCGCTGTGATGTGTTCCAATAACGGCCGCTGCATCAGTAGCTGTCTCAGGTTTGGGAGACCACCAAACAACATTACAGATTCATGTCTAAAGTAAATGCATTCACATATGCTAATTTATTGGTTATTCCTAAACCCTTATGTGGCCAACGGTTCCCCAGAGTAGGACCGAGAAACACCAGACTTGACATTAAAGCAAAACGACTTAATTATTCTCACAAACATTTAGCATTCTGTTATTTTTCCAGTTCCTCTTTAAAATCATCTAATAAGTATATAATAACATAAGCGATGCAACTATTATTTCTTTATCTATAGCTATGTTGACTTTTTGTTACTAACTTCTGTGTATACATTTGTGTTTATACAAAGGAACAACAATACACAACTCTGACGTTTATGCTGGTAAATGACATAATGGGAGGATCAACATTCTACGTAGCACTTTAACATACAGTATCTGCTGATCGGTTTGTGGTGGGAAAATCAATATTTTCTTGCATTACATGTTATAAAATTCCATTTAATGGAAGGTAGTTTAACCCCTTGAGTGCCATAGGTGTCAGTAACACATTGCGTGAAAATAGGAAGCTGATAAAAAAAACGGACAATAACAGATTCTACATTTGATCGCATCAAGGTGCTGATTCCCAACACCATCCCCACATCTTTCCGGAATAATGTGGAAACAGGTTGTGATACAAGTTGTGCCCTTCTCCCTATATTTTTTTTTTTGTTACTTGAAGATGGTCCCATTGGAGCCATCCAACAATGCTACTAAAATGTTAGCACTGGGATGCAGCAAAGTTTGTCACTTAATGATAATTCACCCAGGTCCTGAAAGCAGCGCTCAATGTGTGGTTCATGAGATTGGGTTTCTCTTCTTCTGGGTTCTGAGATAATAAATAGCAGTTGGTTTTAGTTTTTTGGGGGGGAGGACCTCCGGCAGTCCAGAGAAAGCCACACACGCCATTGGGATTGTTAGGTGACCCTACCATTCATATTAGATTTTTTTTTTTTTATTGCCAATACCTTGGAAACAGGGGGAGTCCTGAGATCTGGGGACCTAGTTCAACAAATAGGGATCTCCCTGCATCAGATTTTTTTTTTTAATTGGGGGTGGGGGGGGGGGGGGTGGGGGGCGGGTGGGAATTGATCCTTTAAGTTAGGATATGGCATGTAAAAAGTTGAAAATGTTGAGAGTGTCCTTAATTCAGTGTAATTAATCTCACATAGCCTCAGCCAATTCAGGCGTTTAGGGCTAGATCAACAAATCTCTGCTAATTCAGGGCACATACCGTGACATTACCGTAAACAGGAATGGATGTAATTTGCTCCTCTGGTTAATGTGTATCTTCAAAGCTAATACAATGCAAAAACAACAGCCATTCTACAACTCATTACCATAGACTTAATGTCATATTATTGTAGCATAACGTTGCATTATCTTCCAGTAACGTGATGTTAAGTACGTCTCCGCTTTACTCCGAGCCTGAACTCAAGTTGAGAAAGCGATGAGAGAAAAGTAACTGAGGTGTTACACCCAGCCAGTCCCTGCAGAAGCCCTATTTCAGAGTCCGGATGTGTCATTAGGAAAACAAATTGGGGAAACGATGGAGAAAACTCTGAATGTGTGGCCAACACAAGATACACAAAAGGTCCATATGGGACCTGAAACTTTGCATCCTTCACTGCTCTTTAAATAAATGGAAGATACTGCACTAAGAAACTTGTGAGTAGAGCTCTACTTTTGGGAAACTGCCTTCAGAGTCTGGATGCGTTCCAAGGTACGATGACCATCCTTACAGTATTTCTTTGGATAGGGGATGTTATGGTAATGTCTTATTTGCATATGGTTTTCATCTCAACTTCACTAACGGCCTTAAAGCCAACGCTTTGCTCTTTACACAAGAAAACATAACCTTATTTTCCTTTGTAGATACAGTGAGGCTAACGTCACGTTAAGTGACTTAACAGAGATTTGTGGATCTGGCCCTTAAATCTCACTAAATATATTTGAAACTCCTGGACTGGATGCACTGCTTTAGGACTAGGTAACTGACATATTCAAGGTACAAAATGAAAACCACAACTGCATAAATTATAGAAAACATTTAACTGAAATTGCTGAAAATAATTTCTTGAAAAAAAATTAAAAAAAGGGTATTGAATATGAGGCCATAAGTAGCCTTTGGGTTCCAGCTTGTGAATAATGTTTTGGTATTGTTAAAGTAGCAAGGTGTGATAACCATTTCTTCCTATAACTACCATATGTTTGGCAGGTCCTTTGTATAAGCAGGTGTTTTTCTTTAGTCTTGTGCTCAAAGGTTACTTCTGAGCAGCTTAGTAAACGTATATATAATGTATATATGAAGTGGGAGGACCGTGGGATAAGTGATGTGGTGCTGTTGCTGAATTATGAGTCAGATATGAAAAAGATACCTTCATTTTTTCGGACATATGCAACCTAGAACAATGCGTGTAAATGGTAGATTAAACTATTCAAGGCTTTTAAAACAAATCACATGCTTCTAGGAGTTTAAGTGTTCAAGTATACTGGAGACTGACTGCACAAATGTTAGCAGTACGTATTACTATAATAACGCCCCTTCATCACCTTGGAGGGTAAAAGAGAAGAATAATATTTAAACTGCTGGTTTGCTATATCATTACGGTTGTCCAACTTCATGTTTTAAGGATAGCACGATCTAGTCCCGGTTTCTTATCCCACCTCCCTGAGATTCTTTGATTTTTTTTTCGTGCTATTTTCTTTATTTATTGTTCCAAACAAAATCCACAAATGTTTATGAGAAGTTAAAGTTCTCAGAAAGCTCATACGGTCTGGCATAGCTTGTATTGTACAGTGGCTCTACCCAACAATGCAGCATTGTGATAATAACACCCATCAAAAATACCAAGTGCATACATCACGAGTTTCAAATGTTTATTGAAATTGTTGACTGATATTTTGCCATGAAATATAATGGTGGTTAGGTGTAGGGTATCAAACCTAATCAGTTGCTGTCACTTATCTACAGTTATTTGGAACTTCCCATCTAAGATACACTCAAAAATAATACAGTACTTGGTGCAACTACATATTTTTAACAACGTTAAGCTTATTCTATTTTACAGAACAGAGACCCCCAGGAACACACAACTAGCACTGCCACAGTTGCTGAACTTCATTCTACTTTTAATGTCCTCTGAGCTAATTCAGATCCAAAAATAGAAACTTGAAGGAGGATTGTGCTTCTGGTTATTAGTGCAGGTTAGAGGTCAGCAGAAGAAGACACCAGTCAAAATCCATAATTCAAGCAGTTTGATAGTTTCTGGGCTTGAAATGTATACAGTATTTACAATTGTTAGGTGGAAGAAAGGGTAATTCCCCTCAGTAATGTAACTGTACAAACCCACAGGCAAGAATTCACTCAAAACAGCACTAACCTAATTTATACATCGATTCCCATCTCTCGCTTAACATAGTTGGCGATCAGAAAGTCAACCAGTTGTTTGGTAACAATAATATATTTAAAAAAAACTTTGGGGGGTGGGGCGGGGTAGTACAACATGTTAGAGCCATACTGGAGTCCTCTTCCTACTCAGATTCGTCTCAGATCTGACATCCAAAAACATATCTTGCCCAGTCAAGGGAATACACTTGCTGGGCTAACTACTGCCGGAGTCCACATTTTTTCACTATATTATTATTTACTAACTAGGAGTACAACTACTTTTATTTATTTACAAACCTGGAAAAACAATACTTCATTTAGAAACCTACAGTTTCATATTTCAAAACAATATTTAAAAAAAAAATCTGATCAGACGGGACTGCTTTCATGCTTTCTAAAGGAAGGTCCAAGGAACTTATGCTCCAATGCTTGAAACTTTTGACATTTCTTAGCCTCAGGTACATACCCACCAGAACCACCAAGCAGTGTTTTAACAGCCCTGTGTGCAAAGATGCCCAAGTCTCCTTCACTATGAGTCACCCTCACTCACTGTAAAGCAGTCACATCAAGGCAACATTGGAGCAATTCTGAGACCACAAACTGCACCAGGTGTATGAACATACTCACCAACTCGCACTAGTCATCATGTACTGAAAAAATTATGTTACTTATTCCCTAAAGAAAAAACCTCAACGTAAAGCAAATCAATGGGAGATGAAGAGATCTCCAGCATGTTACTTCAAAACCTCAGTCAAAAGAGTTTGTCATATGTTGGCCAGTATGTGTCTCAAAGAACAAACATGTTATTACAATGAATCGGATCTGTGCATGATACATCTGGTGTCGGTTATTGCCCGAGAGTTGCCCCACTTATGCCTTGATAAATAGACCCAACTCACGTTTGCATCAGAAATCCCATATTTTATATTAAATGTCACTTCATAAGGAGAACTTGTACCCTGACAGCTTGTACGCTGCGGAGTCGTGGCTTTCCTACTGCTTCCCCGGCCTACCGTTCTCAGGCGCCCCCTGCTGCCACAGACACCCTAGTGAAGCCTGGCCATTGCGCTGGGGCAGCAGTAGCGCATGGCAGTGAGCAATATTAATCATTTATAGATACAGGTTTATAATCTATAGGTTACAATAGGTTCCTACTGTAGTAGGTACAACATGTTAGGGCCATAATGGAGTCCTCTTGCAACTCTGATTATTAATACTTGAAAATAGGATATCATCTGATTGCAGTTCACGGGATCAGTGTAAAAACAGATCTTGCTCAAACAAGGGAAAACACTTGGTGGGTTACCTACTGCAAATAAATACAGTACCAACCTTTTGTCTAAGCTCTTGAGTTCTCTGATATCAGTATAAGGTACAGAGGTGATCACTGCCTGTTTGTCATTTTATGCTGTGATATTTATTTCAATATATTTCACAAGGGTGGACATGTACAATCTCACTTTCTAGTATCACTTCTACACCTGTATCTATTTATTTTAACACACACACACATCCACAGAATTGTAGACCAGCAAATCCACAAAGCCACCAGAATACTAAGAAGTGATCTCCTTGAATACAGACAGAAAGAGACAAGCGACAGGGTACCTTTGCTGGTCACATATAACCCACACCTAGAAGCCCTACGCAAGATCGCCAGGAACTACAACCCATTCTCCAGGAAGATACAAGACTGCAACAGGTCTTCCCTGAAACGCCCTTATTATCATACAGACAACCTCATAATCTCAAGAAAATGATGGTGAGGAATAAAGTATTCACAGTTCAACTGCATGCGGGCCAAGACCATGCCAGGACGCAAGATGCAAAACCTGCGCAATGCGCCACACAGCAGACACAATACAAATACCACACAGGAATCTGGAGTACAAAAATCAGTGGAAGGTTCCCCTGTTCCTCCAGCAATGTCGTGTACCTCATCATGTGCATAAAATGCTCAGGGGGCTGCTACTACATAGGTGAGACGGGACAGGGGCTAAACAAGAGAATGAATCTGCATCGCCAAAGCATCACACGCCGAACAAGAGACAGTCCTGCCGGCTCACATTTATCTGACACTGGCCATAAGATGACAATCTGAAGGTGGCCATACACAAAGGAAATCTTAGAACACCGAAAGAGAGACGGTTGCATGAATACAAATGTATGCAACTGTTCGGGACACTTAGCGGTGGCCTAACTGAGACTGCAGCTTCATGAGTCACTACCCTGACACAAGAGAACTCTCTTGCCATGAGTGCTAAAGGCCATGTCTATACATACTGTAATGTGCTATATGAATGCACACAGCTTTCTCTTACACATACAAATGTACAATTTAATTCTATCCCTGTATACAATAGGGACATATAGTATGTACACACATTAATAGTAATGCCACACCCTCCTACATCTCTACACCTACCCACACCATTGATATACACTCCCACTCCACACACCTTTTGCAAAGTGCTACATATACTGTGGGCGCTTTATAAATTTATATTTACACACATACACATCACTAACATTCAGGGACCATTTAATACCTTAGGTCAGCGGTGCGCAAACTGGGGGGCGGGTGACGTGACGTCAAATGACGCTGTGGGTGATGTCACACGACCCAAATGACGCTGCGCGAGGTAAGGGGGGGGTGTCGCACCAGCACAGGCAGAGGGGACGCAGCAAATAAGTTTGCGCGCCCCTGCCTTAAGTCATAAATCGCATACTGCACAGGGTGGATAGGCTTCAGTTACAGATAAAACAGTGCATCCTGGAATGTAAGTAAAACCTCTCTTGCTCTATCCATTGTAACATCGGCGGAAGAAAAGATCAGTGTATCTCAAAAGCGCACACTTTTTTTTTTTTTTTTGAGAAAGAGAGACAGAGAGAGAGAGAGGCAGAGAGAGAGAGAGGCAGAGAGAGAGAGAGGCAGAGAGAGAGAGAGGCAGAGAGAGAGAGAGAGAGAGAGGGAGAGGCAGAGAGAGAGAGAGAGAGAGAGAGAGGCAGAGAGAGAGAGAGGCAGAGAGAGAGAGAGAGAGGGAGAGGCAGAGAGAGAGAGAGAGAGAGAGAGAGGCAGAGAGGAGAGAGAGAGGCAGAGAGAGAGAGAGGCAGAGAGAGAGAGGCAGAGAGAGAGAGAGAGGCAGAGAGAGAGAGAGAGGCAGAGAGAGAGAGAGAGGCAGAGAGAGAGAGAGAGGCAGAGAGAGAGAGAGAGGCAGAGAGAGAGAGAGAGGCAGAGAGAGAGAGAGAGGCAGGGAGAGAGAGAGAGGCAGGAGAGAGAGAGAGGCAGAGAGAGAGAGAGAGAGGCAGAGAGAGAGAGAGAGAGAGAGAGAGAGGGGCAGAGAGAGAGAGAGAGAGAGAGAGAGAGAGAGGAGAGAGAGAGAGAGAGAGAGAGGGCAGAGAGAGAGAGAGAGAGAGAGAAGAGAGGGGCAGAGAGAGAGAGAGAGAGGCAGAGAGAGAGAGGCAGAGGCAGAGAGAGAGAGGCAGAGGACAGAGAGAGAGAGGCAGAGGCAGAGAGAGAGAGAGAGGAGAGAGAGGCAAAGAGAGGCAGAGAGAGAGAGAGGCAGAGAGAGAGAGAGAGGCAGAGAGAGGTAGAGAGGCAGAGAGAGAGGCAGAGAGAGAGAGAGGCAGAGAGAGAGAGAGAGGCAGAGAGAGAGAGAGAGGCAGAGAGAGAGGCAGAGAGAGAGAGAGAGGCAGAGAGAGAGAGAGAGAGAGAGAGAGAGGAGAGAGAGAGAGAGAGAGAGAGAGAGAGAGAGAGACAGAGACAGAGACAGAGAGGAGAGAGAGAGAGAGAGACAGAGAGAGGAGAGAGAGAGAGAGAGAGAGGTAGAGGCAGAGAGAGAGGCAGAGAGAGAGAGAGAGGAGAGAGAGAGAGAGGGAGGCAGAGAGAGAGAGAGAGAGAGAGACTAATAATACATCACAGTAAAATAAGTGACATACTGAGGGATACTGAGAGTAACATAGGACATCTGATGTTGAAGTAGAAGGTCATTGATGCTAGGGAACCCTCACGTCTAACTTTTATTGAAGAGGCGCTCTCAAAACGCACGGGATTTGTCTTCTAAACGCTAATAAGAACAGAGTAAAACTGAATCGTGTGAGTGAGGCCCAGTGACATTGTCTTCTGAGTGAGAAAGTAGAAAGCAAGACTACATGAAAGTAATCAGAGTGCTGTGCATTGATTGGGTTACCATTCAATGAGTGGAAAAAGTAACAAGAGCTGCGGGGCCGGCTGAATACCAGCAGATCTGAACATTGGCCTCATTCTTAGATAAGTCGTAGCCCTGCACTGTGAGAGGGGCCTGCAAGGCTTTGCTGTGCAATGTGTTGCTGGCCTCTTTGGTAGAGGAGGAGATAATTCCTGGGTGACCCACACAATCTTGTCACATCCAGTAAACAAAGTGCAAGCTGGTACAGAAAGCCAGAAACCTACTTTCTTTCCCTCTATTAAAGCAAAGAGGATTTATATAAAAAAAAATGTGTATTTCAATTTCTGATAATAAATCATAAGCCTTTTCAGAAGGCCGTTAAGAAAGCTTTGACGCCTTATTTACGTGAATTAGGTCCCCTTGAAATCAGGTACATGTAGTGGGTTAAATGTTGGGTGTACAAGAGGGTGCTGAGTGCAGACACTTATTATTTACTAACCAGGAATAACTCTACTTCTTTTAATTTCTTTTTTTACAAACCTGGGAAACAATATTTTATTTAAAAGCATAGTTTCATATTTTTTATTTAAAAAAAGGGAATTTCTTTTTTTTAATAAACCCCATAAAAGCTACCCACCTTCTGATTTAGAACATGCAAATGTTAATGCTGCAACATATCCCCTCAAATCTACAAATGTGTTTATTTTTTACAGGATTGGAACCTGGGGGTGTCCTCTGGCGCAGAACCATGTCCTCCAATGCAACTACAACATACATCACTGCGAACTGCTCAAAGAACTAGATTGGTCATCACTTGAGTCTAGGCGCAAAGTTAATCTTTCCTATCTTGCCTTCAAATTACTTTCTGGGCAAGCTACCTGT